>NC_143254.1:57717870-57869385 GCF_984573655.1 Nuphar pumila
AAATGATATGAAAACAAATAATTTCTAAGATGTGTATGTTCATACATTCTATTCTAGTGCAGGAAAATAAAATTTCTCATTGATATCTAACTATTACATCATTGGATTTAAAATTACAAGGGGTTTCTAATTCTAGGTAAGAAATAGACATTTCCATGCATTACCTGCAAAACACTTAGCACAAAGTGAGAGGGAAATGGAAATGGAAAATATTACGTTGAATCTAAGGGTGCCAATGATGAGATATACATACCTAAGTAGGGTATTCATGTTCAATTAAGAAGAGAATGCATATAAGGGTTAGCACATGAGAAGCAATGGCATGATGTGCTTGATGAAGTGGCTTGTAAATCATAGAGTTCGATGAATGCCATGCAAATATATTGAGGTATCGACTAAGGGATGTGAGGCCGGATGCATCTAACAAAAGGAAAACAAAGGAAAATTCCTATGGAGTGTAATAGTATGCTACCAAGCTTGTTGTGAAAGTATAGCTGTAGGTAAGATGTAGGGAAAGGGTATTGCAGGGAAGACAGCAGGGGCTGTAGATGCTGGTGTTATGAATGTGCAGGGGAATAGGTGAATAACAGAGTGCAGGTGATGTACCATATGCACTGCAGTAGGTGGGCTGTGACTACATCAATGCTTACCGTTGGGCCTACATCTGTTGCAGAGCTTGAGGCTGCATCTATGATGGGTGAATTGCTAATATGATTTGATAGCTGTGGGGAAGGAATGATAGAAGCAACAATAGCAAATTACATAGATGATATATTGGGGGTTACACAATGGGAATGAGTGGATGAAGGTAAAAAAAAAGAAAGAAAGTGGGTAGGGTATGTGAATAGTGATTTTTGCGGAAGATAGGATGGTAAAACAATGTGAATGGGGTTGCTGTGCTGTTAGTGGCAGCAGGGGTAGTGACAAATGTGGCAGTGACTGGTAAAACTTATATGGGAGGTGATGATGCATGAAATGCACATCATGTTAACAAGTTTTTCATGCATTTTGTAACGAGTTTAAGGTTTTAAACTCATGTTTAGATGCATTTTGATAGTAAGGGGTTATGGTTCGAATTTCAAAAAAATCGGAGTTAAAATGAGAGAGTTATGACTATTTTAGTGTTCGAGCACGAATTTCGAGGTGGATCGGATCCATATCCGACCCAATTAGGCTGTTTGGACCTTGGATCAACCTTTAGAAAGTACAAAATCCAACCCACACGTATATCCATATCCATTTCAAAAAGTTTTGCAGAAAACCCCTCAGAAAGTGGCGCCTAGCAAAATAGTTTTTTTTAACCTTGTTTCTGAAATTCCAAAAAAGTATAAATAGACTTTTTAGAAGAACCCTAGGCGTCTTTGGCTTGGATTTGATGCCTCCTACAGTGCCTCTAGCTCCAGCACCTTCTCCCCTTCCATTCCACCACGTTTGGCCATTGAAGACCGGTTTATGCTTGGAAACCAAGCATCTTTCGATCTCCCTTGTTATTTCTTTACATTTCTTCTTATTCCTTGTTGTGTTTTTCACCTTTTTCTGTGTTTTTGCAGGTGTAGCAGAGGTGGAGACTACTAACCTTGCTTGATAGTGCGAAACACATCATCAAGGTGAACCGGCCCTACCTCCATCCGGTTTTCTGAGCCCTCCGATCGAGAATCGGCGCACATCCCATCCTCGGTAGATCTCCAACGTGTTGCAACTGCAAAAGTGTTCTTGGTGAAGTTCCAGCATCCTCGAACCATTCAGGACGTCAAGGTCAAGCCACTATCCGCTCTTCTTCATCCCCACAATCGTCGGATCACCCGAGAGGTTGAAAAGCATATTCATTTTCCAGGGTTCATTGTCCAAGTGTGTAGATTGTCTAATCGGCGAAAGGACCAAAATACCCCTGATGTGTAACTGAAGATTAGATTGCTTTTTCAATCCTTGTAGTGCTTAATTGTATTTTAATTAGCTGTGTAATTATAGATTGACATTTATAATTAATAAATTAAATTTTTAGAAATATTCTGAGTAATTCCTGTTCCCTGAGGATTCGACCCGTACTTACCACTTTGTGGAAAGTCGGTTTTTATACTTTTGGTTGACGATTTTCCAAAGTTTTATTGAAAATCATTGTTTTAAAAATATCATTTCAAAAGATCAACCAAATTTTGACGTCGTTGCCGGGGAACGGCGAATTACTTACTTTATTTCTTAGGATTGATTTATTAATTTTTGTTAGTTAGTTAGTTGTTTTATTTTTAGTTAGTAGGATTAGTAAGTGAATATAGGATTAACATAGTTAGTAAATATAGGATTCACGTACTGTTCTTTCTAGGATTCACTTAATTTTCATTCTGCAAGGAGCGATTAGAAAGGTGGGTTTTAGAAAAACTTAGTTTGTGATTTTCTGTATTTAACTTTTCACTATTTTAGAATAGTTTACTTTATTAGTTTATTTATTTAAGTTATATAATTCTGACATAGATAGTTAGCATATATATTTCTTAGTTGCTGTTATTTGATTTATTTACATTTTAGTACCTGTGTTAGTTTAGATTTAGATTTGGATCGTGTGCTTACATCTGGTCTTTGTACCAGTGTATGCAGGGGCGATGAGGTTTAGGAACACCATTACATCCCTTTGTTGACAACCCAGAGAGAATTTTACATTCTCATCGAAGTTCGACAACAATGGTTGACATGGATCCTCCACCTCCACCCCCAGTTCATCCACGTCCTCTGCGAGAATACTTCATTCCCACAGATTATGTCCAAGCATCCTACATTCGGAGACCCGATGTAGGAGCGCCTCATTATGAGATTAAGGCTAGTAATATTCAGATGCTACCATCTTTTTATGGCCATAGTCACGAGGATCCCTACCGGCATTTAGATGAATTCCTCGAAATCTGTTCTACTGTAAAGATACAGAATTTCGATGATGATGCTTTGAGGTTGACTCTATTCCCATTTTCATTGAAGGACAAAGCCAAGTATTGGCTAAAGTCCTTAGATTCTGTAGAAATAGAGTCATGGGATCAGTTACAGCAGGAGTTTCTTCGGAAATACTTTCCCATTGGTTGTACAAACCAATATCGTCGAGCCATCACTAGTTTTGCGGAGCTAGATGGTGAGCACTTCCATGAGACCTGGGAGAGAATGAAGGATCTCCTCAGGAAATGTCTCCATCATCAGGTGCCGAGATGGCAACTGGTGCAGAGCTTCTATGATGGATTGTCTGACAGGAATCGTCAGATGGTCGACTCTTCATGTGGGGGAACATTCATGCCGAAGAGCGAGGACGAAGCATGGAGGTTATTGTTGAGAAATTCGGTTTTGATGTCACATAATATGATACACTGTCTTATTTGATTTTTTATGATATGATAATATGTTCTCTTGAAATAATGTTATATTATGACTGAATATGTTTTGCCTTAAATCTAACGAGTATTTGATGCAAGGATATCTCACCCAATAAGGATGGAGACTTCCTGTTCAAGTACAACTATGATGCAATCATACTCCTTGAAGAAAAAGCTTGATGAGCCATGCTTTCCTAAGGCTCAAATGAAGAAATCGGCTACCTCAAGATGAAGATTTTTTTCTCTTTAAAGTCATATGTAACAGAACCTTCAGGAACTTGCATTTTGCATATTACATACTCATTCATACATACTATCTCATAAAAGTATACGATAGTTTCAAAAAGCTTCTTTTTTGGAAAACTAATAATTGTACCTTCTTACAACCTTTTATGAAAAAGATATTTTGTCATATAATAATTGTACCTTCTTACAACCTTTTATGAAAAAGACATTTTGTCATTATACCTTACACTATATACAAGACAACATAAAATCGACTACATAAGAAAAACAAATAAAATATATTTTTTTAGTTATCTTCTTTTATGAAATGTTTCTTAATACAAGAAGAAGACAAAAACATAAATCGGCTACACAAAAGAAAAACAAATAAAATATGTTTTTCTTTAAAAGGACTCTAGTTACTTTTTCTCATAACCATAGAATGTCGACTTACTTGAAGTCATCATTCTCTTTACAAAGCATTAAATGCCTTCTGTAACAAATCCTTGTTAAATATCCTTCTCAAAGAATGTCGACCTTCCTTTTGGTCCTCATTCTCTCTGGAGACTTTGAAATACACAACATAAAGAAAACACTTGACATGACTATGTATAAATAAATATCTCAAAACACTCATAGTACTTACACTCATTTAAAGCAAAGAAGTACTAATGTACCTCAAATCATTAATTAGAATAAAGACAAAACTACAACCCAACGTTCAATGTACTATTGTAAGAAATAGACTTTTTACATAAAATATGTATTACTTAAAAACAATACAACGACTAGTGTACCCTCTATCTTACTCTTCTGGAAAAAAGGCATTCTCGATCTTCTCTAAAAGATATTGTTGAAAAGACATAACATTTCATATTTCAAAAAGTTACAATTCCAAAATGTAACGACTACTTTTTATAAGCTATATAAACACACACACATAAACTATTCAACGGGAGAGGAATGAAATAGATGTGTGAGCTTACAAAGAGAAAAACATTCTATTCGTGATTTGAAAAGAGAGCCTTGAAAAAGAAAGAGAAAAAGAAAAAGAAAGAAAAGAGAAAAAGTCAAGTCCAACTCTTTGACAAAGAGTATCCTCTGAGTGACAAACGGAACATTCTTAGAATCCTTCATTCGTGCATTCATATCATTCTGAAGGTTCTATAGGAAGTATTGTAACTCTGTTTATTCACTGTACTCCTTTGTTTAAAGAAGTAGACCTCTGTGAAAGAGGGTGTTGCCCTTCTCTGTTGAGAGAAGAAGACCTCTTGGGAAGAGGGTGTGCCCCTTCTCTGTTGAGAGAAGAAGACCTCTTGGGAAGAGGGTGTTGTACTATTTATCCGGTAACTCAGATGTTATAGTGGAATCTCAAGTGGTTTGCTTGGGGACTGGATGTAGGTCTGGATATTGACCGAACCAGTATAACTTCTGTGTTTTATGAGTTGTGCCTTATTGCTTAATTATTTTATTTTATCGATCATTATCATATTTCACTATTCACCCCCCCTCTAGTGGAATTTCATTTGGTATCAGAGCAGGTTTGCTGGTTTCGACGTAACAAGTCTTCCAGCATAAATGGCATCTACCTCTTATGCTCGTGATATTGAAGGTCAACACGCATCTCGTCCTCCCTTCTTCAATGGCTCCAACTATGGATATTGGAAGTGCAGAATGGCTATCTTTCTCAAATCCATAGACTTTGCTGTATGGAAAATTGTTGAGCATCCATACACATCTCCATCCGCAGACTTTAACTTATGGTCTGATGAAGAAAAGAAAATGGCAAACTTAAATGCAAAGGCTATGAATGCCTTATATTGTGCCATTGATCAAAATGAATTCAACAGAATATCTATATGTGAATCTGCATATGACATTTGGCATTCTTTGGAGGTGATTCATGAAGGAACCAACAAAGTTAAAGAAGCCAAAATATCATCTCTTGTTAGAAAATATGAGTTGTTCAAAATGAACAAAGATGAACTCATCACAGAAATGTTTACCAGATTCACCAACAGCACCAACGATCTGAAATCTCTGGGTGTAACATATTCCCAGACTGAAAAGGTGAAGAAAATCTTGAGATCTCTCACAACTGATTGGGAGAGAAAGACCACTGCTATTGAAGAAGCTCAAGATTTATCTAAGCTTATATTGGACGACTTAATAGGCAATCTTATGGCCTATGAAGTCCACATGAAAGAAAGAAGGGAAGAAGAACAACCAGTAAAGAAAACTCTAGCTTTCCCAGCCCTATCTGAGAATGAAGACTCAGATAAAGAATCAGAAATTGCGCTACTTACCAGAAAATTCCAGCGCTTCATGAGAAGGAACCGGCTTCCAAACAGGCACAAGGAAAGAAAAGATCTTAAAGAAGATCCCATGTGCTTTCAGTGTAATAAGCCAGGGCACTTAAAACGTGACTGTCCCCTTCTCAAAAGAAAGTCCAAGACTGAGGAACCAAAGAAGAGGTTCTTCAAGAAAAAGGCTCTGCATGCTCAATGGGATGATTCAGAACCATCCACTAGTGAAGAGTCAAGTGATGATGAAGCCGAAACTGCAAATATGTGCTTCATGGCAAACGAAAGTTCGGTAAGTGAAATCTCTGATTTTTCCTTTGAAGAACTTCTAGATGCTTTTCAAGAACTATTTGAAGAATCTAGAAAATTGAGTTTCAAAAATAAAGCTTTAAAATCTGAAAATTCAGAGCTTTCTCAAGAGAATGAAAAACTCAGCAGTGAAAATTCTGAGTTGAAAAAAAAAAATCTTTTGCTTATATCTGAAATTTCTTCTACTAGCTCCAAAACTAAAGATATGCAAGTAGAAATTTCAGAGCTAAAAAGTAAAACTGAGAACCTCATGAAAACGGTTTTCAAGTTTACTAAAGGTAAAGAGAACTTGGATAAACTCTTATCCTCTCAGAAGGTCTCCTTTTACAAGAATGGGATTGGCTATTCTCATTTCAAAAAACCTTCTTGTATAAATCAAAAGACCACATTTGTGAAAAGTTCATCTAAACCAAATAAGCAGTATTATATTGATAATCTTTTCAACTCCTCTAAAGAGATAGACAAACCCAAATCCAAATGGATATGGGTTCCAAAGTCTAACAAAAAAGGACCCGATTGGGTACCAAAAAGAAGATTTACTTAATGTTTTGCAGGCTCCAAAGAAGAACAGATGGATACTAGATAGTGGATGTTCAAAGCACATGACAGGACATCCAGACCTTTTTGCTGTTCTTCATCATAAAGAAGGAGGAACCGTCACCTTTGGAGATAACAACAAAGGTTTGATAATTGGTATTGGAAATATTGGTAACATAGACAAACCTCTTATCAAAGACGTTCTCCTTGTTAAAGGCTTAAAACATAACCTACTAAGTATCAGTCAAATGTGTGACACAGGTTATAATGTTAGCTTTAATCATGATGCATGCCTCATAGCTGACACAAATGAAAACATCATCTTAAAAGGTATAAGAAAGAATAATATATACGAACTATACCTAGAAAACATCACAGAACATTGTCTTATAGCTAATAATGACACTCAACATCTATGGCACATGAGAATGGGCCATGTCAATTCAAAATACATGTCCAAACTAGCTAAAAATAAATTAGTACGTGGGTTACCCAACATATCTTTTAAAAAGGATTATTTTTGTGATGCATGTCAATTAGGAAAATTGTCAAAATCTCCTTTCAAATCAAAAAATGTCATCTCAAGTAAAAGACCTTTAGAGCTTCTCCACCTGGACCTTTTTGGTCCTTCTAGGGTAGCTAGCCTTAATCATAATAGATATGTTTTTGTCATTGTAGATGATTACTCAAGATTTACTTGGGTAATATTTTTGAAAAACAAAAGTGACACGTTTTGTCAATTTGAAATCTTATGTAAAAAATTACAAAACGAAAAATCATGTTCTATTGTTAAAATCCGTAGTGACCATGGAGGAGAATTTGAAAATGAACTCTTTGAAAATTTTTGTAACTTGCATGGTATTTCTCATAACTTTGCCTTCCCTAGAGCTGCACCTCAAAATGGGGTAGTAGAAAGAAAGAATAGAACCCTTCAGGAATCTGCCAGGACTATGCTCCAACACAATAATCTTGTAAAATCTTTTTGGGCAGAAGCTGTTAATACTGCATGCTACATAACAAATAGAGTTCTCATTAGACCCTTATTAAATAAAACTCCCTATGAACTATTCTATGACAGAACTCCAAGAATAGACTACTTCAAAGTCTTTGGATGTAAATGCTTTATCCTAAACACAAAAGATAGCCTGGATAAGTTTGATGCTAAATCTGTTGAAGGCATATTCTTAGGATATTCAAGTCATAGTAAAGCATACAGAGTTTTCAATAAGTGTCATAATACTATTGAAGAATCTATGCATGTTAGTTTTTGTGAATCTATTGATCAATCTGTTCATATACAAACTAATGATGATGTTGAAAGTACAAATTTATTTTTAGATAACACAGCTAAGTCTAATGAAGATGATCACCAAAGAACCTTTGTCGATATCAAAGATCATCCTCAAAAGCAGATTTTGGGAGAACTAACAAAGGGGGTTCAAACTAGAGCTCAGCTAGAACGGATTGCAAACATGGCATTCATTTCTCAACTTGAACCAAAGAAGATTGATGAAGCCATCATTGATGAGTTCTGGATGCTAGCCATGACTGAAGAACTGAATCAATTCCAAAGAAATGACGTTTGGGATCTTGTGCCGAGACCAAAGGATCATCCAATCATTGGGACAAGATGGATCTTCAGAAACAAGCTAGACGAAACAGGTAATGTTATAAGAAACAAGGCCAGACTAGTAGCTCAAGGATACAACCAGGAGGAAGGTATTGACTTTGATGAAACATTTGCTCCTGTTGCTAGACTTGAATCTATTAGAATGCTCTTAGCATATGCAAGCTATATGGATTTCAAATTATTTCAAATGGATGTTAAAAGTGCTTTCTTAAATGGTTTTATAAATGAAGAAGTCTATGTAAAACAACCTCCAGGATTTGAAAATGAACAATACCCAGATCATGTTTTTAAACTCAAACGTGCTTTGTATGGTTTAAAACAAGCACCTCGTGCTTGGTACGAAAGACTTAAAACCTTTTTATTAAAAACTGGTTTTTTCTGTTGGCAAAGCAGATTCTACACTATTTGTCAAATTAGTGGATAATCATACACTAATTGTTCAAATCTATGTCGACGACATCATTTTTGGATCTTCTAAGAGCACTCTCTGTGAAGATTTTTCTAAGTCCATGCAGAAGGAATTCGAAATGAGTATGATGGGAGAACTCACCTACTTTCTTGGACTGCATATTAAGCAAACCAAGGATGGAGTTTTCATCAACCAATCTAAGTATGCTCATGAACTTCTGAAGAGGTTCAACATGAACTCAACTGCTTCAAAATCCACTCCTATGAGCACTACTACTGTGTTGGACAAAGATGAAGATGGTAAGACTGTTGATACAAAGGTATACCGAGGTATGATAGGATCACTTCTTTATTTAACTGCTAGCCGTCCAGATATAATGTTTAGTGTTTGCTTGTGTGCTAGATTTCAGTCAAACCCAAAAGAATCACATCTTAAAGCTGTAAAAAGAATAATGAGATATTTAAAAGACACAGTTGATTTTGGATTATTCTATTCAAAATCCTCTACATTTGATCTAATCTCATACAGTGATGCTGACTTTGCTGGAAGTAAATCTGACAGAAAAAGCACAAGTGGAACATGTCACATGCCAGGGCACTCACTGGTATCATGGTTCAGTAAGAAACAGAATTGTGTATCATTATCAACTACTGAAGCCGAATACATTGCTGCTAGCCTAGCTTGTACTCAAATTATCTGGATGAAACAAACATTAAAAGATTTTGGTTTAAATTTTGAAAATACAACTATTTTTTGTGATAATACAAGTGCTATAAACCTATCTAAGAATCCTATTTTACACTCACGAACTAAGCACATTCAAATAAGACACCACTTCTTAAGAGAACAAGTCTTAAACAACATAATTAAACTAGAATTCATACCCACTAATCAACAGTTAGCAGACATATTCACTAAACCATTAAGACATGAAGACTTCACACGAATTAGAAGAGAACTAGGAATATGTAAACTAAGTGACTTATAAATTAATCACACTTAATATAATACTTCTTATAAGTTTTGTTAAAATCTTATTTTAAAAGTCTTTTTCTTCTTATCGATTTTTTTAGTCAAACTAGGTTTCCATATTCACGTATACTCTAAACTCTTATAAGACACATTCTTTATGTCTTTCAACTTGTCATCTTTCAAGTACACATCCATAATGACTCCTTGTCCTATCTCCTTTCACTCATATCCATAAGAACTAATTATATTAAAAGCTATCATGACATTGTTCACATCACTCATCTCATATCTCCTTTATTATTTGTTGTCCTTTTGTGAAAACTTCTCTTACGATAAGTTGATTCACCTTCAACATGATAACATATTATTTTATGAGAAATCTTACTTTTCAAATTTTAGTCAAAATCGAATGATGTTTTTTTTGGTTCTTTTTACCTTCTTCTTCTAAAGATCTAGTTGCTATGTTTTTAGGTATAAATTTTACTATATCTTTTGTTATATCATATAGTATGTACACTCTATTTTTATCATGTCTTCCTTTCCTCCTATCGACACTTCACTAAGACATTAATGCCCTTCATGAAAAATTCAAATGATTATCCTCTCGTACCACCTTTTAAGTTATTATATTTCACATAAATTTTTACTATATCATCTATTATATCATAGCCTAAGAACAATCTATTATCATCTCTTCATGGTTTACATCTTTTACGAAAAAGTACTGTAAAATTCTCTTTTCAAAAACTTGTACTCCACTCATTAGTACGTTTTGTATCACCATTTTATCTCTCTCTCTACATTATACGAAGTTCCTTTTCATCCGTGACCATGACTCTCTCATATATTTTATATCTCTCTCCAATCGAGATTCATTAAAACCTTGTCCTTCACTCCACTTTATATCTATTCACACTCCTTTCACGTATATCAAAATATACACTTCTTAAATAAGAAATTATTGCATTTCCTCATACTCTCATGTTTGTCCTATTCCAAACTCCCTCTTCACGATTTTGGAATGCTTTCACATAAAGTAAATTCTTGAAAAAGTTGTTTGTTCTTATTAGGCCATTATTCACTCTCTATTCTTCATGATCTTCACGAAAAACTTTAAAAACTCTTGACACTCCATACTCAATTCATGACTCTTCTCACTATCCAACAAGATTGCCCATAGTAAATTTGTTACATATATAGAAAAATTATTTCGAAACTATGTCCTTCTTAATATCTATGCTAATATAATACACTTTCTTCCAAAATTGATTTGATTTGTTATTCACAAGTCTCTTATTTTACAACTCACGCATTTCCTCATTTCATATCAACAATTATTTTCTTCCTTCTATTTAATCAATTGGTTCATCTCTTACCATTCCATTCGATCTTTTCTATCCTTATACAAATTTTCTCTCGGTTCTAGCTCCTTTCTCTCCTAGTGCTTTATTTTCAAGACATTCGAAAATGGCTTCCTCCTCTACCAATGTGATCACCTACGCCGATCTAAGGTATCCTGATTTGTTTCACACCTACACCTCACTCTGCTCTCGCCCCATTCATGAAGGAAAATTGATCAACTTTGACGACTTCATGTTCTTCGACTTAGTCACCTATCTCCCCGAACTCAAACCTCTCATAGGATCTTCATCCCCAGCCGCCTATTATCCTGAACTAGTCCGACTGTTTTATACCAACTTCTCTTCTGATCATGAACAAACCTCAATCACCAGCAAAGTCCGAGGACAACTGATGATTTTCAATGCTTCCGACCTAGGTAGAATTCTAAATCTACCTTCCACCGGTACCGACCTTAACGCCATAGTACCAATCGACCGATCGGTACTTCGAAAAATACTTCTTTGCACCAACTGCTACCAACTTCCGTGGCAGATGAGGAATCTCCAACCTCAAGCTCAGCTACTTGCCCAGATTCTTCTCCACAACCTCTATCCCAAGCATCCCCGCCAGGGATTAGTTCCTCGAAAAATCTCTCTTCTTATCTACGCAATCCTTTCTTCTCTTTCGATAAATTGGTCATCCATTATTTTCGACCTTTTTATTCGTTATCAGAAATTTGAGCCTCTTCTTTTTGGGTGTTTTATAACTCCCATTCTCAAATACTTCCAAGTACCACTTCACAACGAAGTCATCCTCCGACCCTCTCACGTCCTCGATGCTACCACCTTCAATCTAAGGTCCCTGCACATGCCCGGCTCTGATGAAGCAGATCCAATGTCCTCCTTCAATTACTTTTCTGCTATGATGGATATCAAGCAAACTCAAGATCGAATCCTTCGTAATCAAGCCCTGTTGCAGCAGACTCGCAAGCGGAATCGTGCCAACCGGACAACTTCACCTTCTCCACCTTCGAGATAGACTCATTTTTTATTATTATATTTGGTCTGTAATAACTTATTAAATACTTTCGGTCTGTAATAATTTTTTTTTATTACTCTGATCCCTCCTTTTTGTCCATGACAAAGGGGGAGAAAACCTGTCTCTTTAAACATTATTTCACCTTTTTTATCATATTATTATTTCTATGCATAATGTCTTTTTGACAGGGGGAGCATATTTTGTCATCATCAAAAAGGGGGAGAATGTTGAGAAATTCGGTTTTGATGTCACATAATATGATACACTGTCTTATTTGATTTTGTATGATATGATAATATGTTCTCTTGAAATAATGTTATATTATGACTGAATATGTTTTGCCTTAAATCTAACGAGTATTTGATGCAAGGATATCTCACCCAATAAGGATGGAGACTTCCTGTTCAAGTACAACTATGATGCAATCATACTCCTTGAAGAAAAAGCTTGATGAGCCATGCTTTCCTAAAGCTCAAATGAAGAAATCGGCTACCTCAAGATGAAGATTTTTTTCTCTTTAAAGTCATATGTAACAGAACCTTCAGGAACTTGCATTTTGCATATTACATACTCATTCATACATACTATCTCATAAAAGTATACGATAGTTTCAAAAAGCTTCTTTTTTGGAAAACTAATAATTGTACCTTCTTACAACCTTTTATGAAAAAGATATTTTGTCATATAATAATTGTACCTTCTTACAACCTTTTATGAAAAAGATATTTTGTCATTATACCTTACACTATATACAAGACAACATAAAATCGACTACATAAGAAAAACAAATAAAATATATTTTTTTAGTTATCTTCTTTTATGAAATGTTTCTTAATACAAGAAGAAGACAAAAACATAAATCGGCTACACAAAAGAAAAACAAATAAAATATGTTTTTCTTTAAAAGGACTCTAGTTACTTTTTCTCATAACCATAGAATGTCGACTTACTTGAAGTCATCATTCTCTTTACAAAGCATTAAATGCCTTCTGTAACAAATCCTTGTTAAATATCCTTCTCAAAGAATGTCGACCTTCCTTTTGGTCCTCATTCTCTCTGGAGACTTTGAAATACACAACATAAAGAAAACACTTGACATGACTATGTATAAATAAATATCTCAAAACACTCATAGTACTTACACTCATTTAAAGCAAAGAAGTACTAATGTACCTCAAATCATTAATTAGAATAAAGACAAAACTACAACCCAACGTTCAATGTACTATTGTAAGAAATAGACTTTTTACATAAAATATGTATTACTTAAAAACAATACAACGACTAGTGTACCCTCTATCTTACTCTTCTGGAAAAAGGCATTCTCGATCTTCTCTAAAAGATATTGTTGAAAAGACATAACATTTCATATTTCAAAAAGTTACAATTCCAAAATGTAACGACTACTTTTTATAAGCTATATAAACACACACACATAAACTATTCAACGGGAGAGGAATGAAATAGATGTGTGAGCTTACAAAGAGAAAAACATTCTATTCGTGATTTGAAAAGAGAGCCTTGAAAAAGAAAGAGAAAAAGAAAAAGAAAGAAAAGAGAAAAAGTCAAGTCCAACTCTTTGACAAAGAGTATCCTCTGAGTGACAAACAGAACATTCTTAGAATCCTTCATTCGTGCATTCATATCATTCTGAAGGTTCTATAGGAAGTATTGTAACTCTGTTTATTCACTGTACTCCTTCTTTGTTTAAAGAAGTAGACCTCTGTGAAAGAGGGTGTTGCCCTTCTCTGTTGAGAGAAGAAGACCTCTTGGGAAGAGGGTGTGCCCCTTCTCTGTTGAGAGAAGAAGACCTCTTGGGAAGAGGGTGTTGTACTATTTATCCGGTAACTCGGATGTTATAGTGGAATCTCAAGTGGTTTGCTTTGGGGACTGGATGTAGGTCTGGATATTGACCGAACCAGTATAACTTCTGTGTTTTATGAGTTGTGCCTTATTGCTTAATTATTTTATTTTATCGATCATTATCATATTTCACTATTCACCCCCCCTCTAGTGGAATTTCAGTTATTTGATACATTGGCTGAGAATTCCCTACACCATGCTTCGAGCTCTCATTCGGATAGAGCCACACCCAGCATTCAGAAGAAAGCTGGTGTTCTAGAGATTGGTCCTTCTACTGCACTACAGTGCAAGGTAGACATGATTGCTCAGAAGCTGGACCTGCTTCTCTCAGGACCACCCACTACACAGCAGGTGTGTACTCTATGTGCCAGTCCGACACACGATATTACTGAGTGCCCTTCAGTAGCTCAGTACCCTGAATTTGTTCAAGAACAACTTCAGACAGCTCAGGGTTACGTCAGACCACCGAATAACCCATTCTCATCGACATATAATCCGGGTTGGCGTAACCATCCCAATTTTTCATGGAAGAATCCACAGTCTTCCATGCAGATGCCTACTTCCTCCCAGCCAGCTCGGCCGCCATCTTTTTCTCAGACATTCCAGAGGCCGAGTTATTCTCAGTCTTCTACCTCATTTCCTCCCCCGATTCAGCAGAAGTCTGCCCCGCAGACATCTTTTGAGGAGAGACTTCTCCAGGCATTCCAAGAGGTGAAAACCTCTAATCAGAACACCTTCGAGAAGTGTAGCCAGATATTGAGCTCACATACGCAGTCCATTGCAAAGTTAGAGTCGCAAATGAGACAGTTAGCTGAGGCTATCAGTAGGAGACTGTAAACACCCCAAATTTTCACTCACCTCCCTGACATCGCCCTCAATCACCACATTTCAGTTCTTCAGAAGCAATGAAGGGCAAAATAGTCATTTTTTAAGATTGAACCTGGCAGAAAGTCCTAAATTTCATTCTTGAGCCTCAAAATTTCTATATTTAGGTTCAGAGACATCTTTAAATTGAAAAATTTCAAAATCCTTTTCCTGGAGAAGAAAGTAGAATTTCCACTTTCTGGTTCAGAGTGACATTTCATAGAACATGTCTTTGCATAGCATTGCATCATTTCACTGCATAGCATGTCATTTTGAGATCCAGAACTCTTGATTTTCAAAATTGTCAATTCAGATTTGATTTTTAAAACTTTTTTAAATTGATTTTAAAAAAACCCTGGGCTTTCAAAATTATCAAATTTTCCCATTTTACCCCAGGACTTTGAATTACAAAAATTTTCTCAAGAAAAACAATCTGGATATTTTGGATATTGATTTTAAAGATTTTTTCTCAAAACTTTTTTAAATCTCTTTACAATTTTTTTTACATTTATCCATATTTTTGCCCTGAAAAACCAATTTTTTCCAAATTCTTGAAAACAAATAATGTTTTATCTCGTATCTTCAAATAAATGGAGCGGGACCCGCCTTTGAACTAGCATCATACTCAGACTCTCAGGTAATTTGTTTATTCTCAAGCGGGACCCATCCGAAGTCCATGCCAATTTGCAAATTTTCTTTTTTTATTTTTCTCAATATTATTCATTTTTAGTTAGTGGGCCCACACACATGTGGCACCCCAATTGAAAATAAAAGAAGTTGCCAACACAAAATAAAGCTTTATTTTCAAAAGAATTTTAAAGATGGCTGAGGTGGCATCTCCCATTTATTATTATCATTATTTTTTTTTTTATGATATCACTATTCATCTTTTTAGAAACAGTTTTTAAAAATGCTTAGTTATCTAAGACTTATGTCAACAAACCCAAAACGATTTTAAAAACCTAAGATTTTGTCCAGCCTCTAAAACGGCGAGTTTTCAAAATTCAGTTACAAAACTTTCAAAAGTTTTCAAAAAAAAAAAATTTGGTAACGGAAGGAAGGGCTGCGTTTTTTTTTTAGAAGGGAAAGTTTTTTTTAAAAAGGGGCAGAGGATTCACGAAAAAGGGGATTTGAAATCTGGTTTTTTGGGGTTTTGCAGGAAAGGACTCTGAATCGTGAGGTTGCCCAACATCATTCTTTAGCTAAGCCACAGGAGAGTGGCTCCAGCGCCATTGAAACAAACCCAGCAAGTGGCTGCATCTCCTTCAACCCAGCCAGCAGGAAGCCCAGCGTGAAGCAGCGTTTCCACCTCTCCACTTCCATTTCAGCCCATCCGACGATCCAATACCTTCCCCTGTTCACTCAGCCCAGCGACAAAACAAATCCAGCGTGTTCACTCAGCCCAGCAACAAGAAATCTAGACGGCCCATCCATCATCAGCTCCTTCATATTGCCTTCAGACAGCAGGTTGCATCTTTATCTTCCGATTTATCTTCAATTTTCTTGTTTTGATTGCATCTGATTGCATCTGTCTCTATGATCCCCTGAATTTTACCCCACTTATGGTCAGATTTCTGTGTTATGTTCACTTTAGCATCTTGCTATTCTTGCTACTATAGTTCTATAGTTACTATTTTATATTTTTTTTTTACTTTAGATTCCTGCATCGTTCCTATGTTGAATATCATGTAGTATGTATTATATCTCTCTGCGTGTATGATATTTTGTTCCAGCAGTTCATATTAGATGTAGTCTGTTTTGTTTGTACATCGCCCCATATTGGCATATAGTTCACCTCTGCGCTTTGGATTTTCCTTTTGTCTGACTTAATTTGATGTGTGTTGTGAGTAGATTATTTGTGTGTTAATGTTCAAATTAACAGAGATTCCTGAATATCTGTACAAAACAGTGGGTTCCATTCTTGTACATGGGTTTGTCGTATTTTCCTGCATGTTTTCGGGACAGCTCACCCCAAATAGCCAAAAGAATTAACTTATAATAATTGATGAGTTCTTTCTTTTTCCTTTTCCTATTCGGACTTCAACAAAAAAAAATGCTAATGTAACTTGTCAGAATTGTAACTAGGAGGGGAAAAGCTAGCTGGAACCTTTTCTTTCATGAAATGGCATTAAATAACTCAGGTACCAGAGAACAGTTTGGTCACATAAGCATTGTCTCTAAGGTTACATTCTTAATTTTTTTGGGCCTTCCCTTAAAAGCCACAATAGCTTTGACCTGAACACCAATATCCAATACAATCTTGTATTCCTCCTCACTGGGATAGCGTCAAAGACCAATTTTATAGCCAAGACTTCAGACAAGGAATCGGTGAATGATGCAACTCCATTCTCCCAGAGCTTCAACAAGATTAGATGAAGCAAGACGTTTTAGACCACCTAAACATTGCATTTGACATGAGGACAGTCAGTAAAATCACCGAGACATACCAGGAAAATATCATTAGCTGATGCGAAAAGCTCAAAATCATAAAGTTTACTAATTTGCATGGGGCAAAACGCATGTTAAAGCTCTGTTGTGCACAGTTCCTCCACCCTTTGTAATATGGCACTGAGTAGTTACAAAAACAAAAGAAAAAAAGAAAAAAAGAAAGGAGGACTGAAACATCCCTTTCATGCATCTAATTCAACATAGGGTGACCCAGCCAATAAACTATATCAAGTCACTCAATACAGCTTCTGAATCATTTGTTGTCAAACTCATGAGCTTATGTAGTTGGGAAACAGTGGGTATAAGGTAGAGTCTGTTTTATAAGGTAAACTTGTAACGTATGTAGGTGCTGGACACTCTAGCAATGTATTTTGTCACATTTTCAATTCTTTGCTGGATACCTGCCAGCGTGTTATCGTCTCCCAATACTCCTCTACCACCTTGTGGTTGTTGCCATAGTGTCATTCAACCTCCCACTGTGCTCACATTTCCACTGTCAACATCCTCTGTACACCTTCTTTCATCCTCATTGCACCTTCACAACACCCTTGAAACCAATCTCCAGTGTTTCTGCAACATGTTTCCTGCACATGAGTATGTTATGCATTGACCAGTCTTTTTTTTTCTGCAGGTGTGCAGTCTTGAGAATGCGCCATATTCATGGATGGATATATCCATATCCATTCATGATCTCTTGACCATATTTTGCATGTTTCATTATTGGTATATAGAAAAGCTCCATACTAGATTTTACTGAAAAATATGTTATAATTTAGAAATTACAGCTCTGTGAAAACCCCTACAGAAATTGTAAATACCTGTATTTTCTGGTTTTACCCATTATGTGGAATTTCCATTAAACATATATGTCTTCTCATTATATGTATATATGTATCTATATATATGTATATTATTGTATATCTACCTATATGTATACGTGTATATGTATATATGGATATATATATGTATATATATATGTATATATATACTTATATATATATATATATATATATATATATATATATATATATATATATATATATATATATATATATATATCCCTTCATGAGTATTTGTTATTACATGTATTTTTCTTTTCTCTTACTCTTGTAAATACATCATCATTTGATTTATGAGCTTGATGTTCAAATTCTTGTTTTATGAAGATATGTTGGAACATCATCATTTGATTTATGAAATTTTGTTTAGCTTGATGGTAAAATTCTTGTTTTATGAAGTTATGGCTGGAACTTCATCATTTGATGCTACAATTTCTGTTTTATGAAACTATGGGCTGGACTATCATCATTTGATTTATGAGCTTGATGTTCAAAATTCTTGTTTTAGGAAGTTATGGCTGGAACTTCATCATTTGATTTATGAAATTTTGTTTAGCTTGATGGTAAAATTCTTGTTTTATGAAGTTATGGCTGGAACTTCATCATTTGATGCTACAATTTCTGTTTTATGAAACTATGGGCTGGAATATCATCATTTGATTTATGAGCTTGATGTTCAAAATTCTTGTTTTATGAAGTTATGGCTGGAACTTCATCATTTGATTTATGAAATTTTGTTTAGCTTGATGGTAAAATTCTTGTTTTATGAAGTTATGGCTGGAATTTCATCATTTGATGCTACAATTTCTGTTTTATGAAATTATGGCTGGAACTTCATCATTTGATTTATGAGCTTGATGTTCAAATTCCTGTTTTATGAAGTTATGGCTGGAACTTCATCATTTGATTTATGAGCTTGATATTCAAATTCCTGTTTTATGAAGTTATGTTGGAACACCATCATTTGATTTATGAGATTTTGTCTAGCTTGCTGTTAAAATCCCTGTTTTAGGAAGCTATGGCTGGAACATCACCCTTGGTTTTATGAGATTTTGCTTAGCTTAGTGCTAAATTCTTGTTTGCTATATCACCCCATTTGCAGCACCAATTATACATATTATTTCATCATTTTCCACGACATTTTCACCTATTCACCAAGCTTTTCATATCCTTTTCATGATATCCTTGAAATAGCCCATGATGCTTCTACAACCCATCTCCTGCACATACTCATTTTCTGCTGCAAGTGTGCAGTCTTGATATTTGGCCATATTCATGAACGGATATCTATATATCCAATCGTGATCTCCCAACCATCTTTGGCGTGCTTCATTATGGATATATAGGGAAGCTCCATACCCATTTTTACTGGAAATTGCATTATAATTTGAGAAGTATGGTTGTGTGAAATCACCTACAGAAACTGTATATACCTGTAATTTCTGGTTTTACCTATTATACGTAATTTCCATTAGTATGTACATATTTTCTCATTATATGTATATATATATCTATATATATATGTATATCTATATATATTTAACTATATGTATACGTATATATGTATATATATATGTATATATATATACATAGATATATACTTATATATATATATCTCTTCATGTGCTCATATTTCCATGTATGAACATCCATATATTTTCTCATATAGTTACACCTCCATCGTTACATGACATTTAACACCTATTTTAGCATTTTGATATATGTATATGTCTCTTCGTTGTATATATTATATATATATGTCCATTTCCTTGTTTATTTTGTACTAACTCTCATTTTGCAGGAAAATCTAGAAGAGGTTGATTCCTTGGCTCCATTTCAATTTTCTTTTTACTTTATGTTATGCAATGTAACAATCCGATGTAAACCTTGGAATAAGATTTACTTTTACTGCTTAGATTAGGCTGCATCTCATATAGTTTGATTTCAGTAATATCCTGATTCTATGATGCATATATCTCAATTTTCAAAACCCACCGTGGATGAACACGAATGGCACGTGCACCAACTCTTAGAGAGTTGATGAACTCGGTGGAGTCCATATTTACGGCCCTAGTTGGAATATGGACGAGACCCAGATCCATCATCTCTCTACCAGTCACATTGAGCCTACACTCTTAGGCTATCTTGAAAATGTACCTCATATTTCCAATGTTTTCAAAATATTGTGAATTAATTCAAATAAACCCTGAATATATTCATGGCCACAGTCAGAATATGTGAAGGATTTACTTTAGTCTAATCCACATTTTTCCAATAAAATTTTCAGAAATCTTTTCAAAAGTGCATTCATTCATTCACATCATCTGCAACATTTGTTTTTCTCATGATTTTCTCAAAAGATTTTCACTTCATGGAATCGATTTTCTCAAGAAACTATGATGATATTCGGAGTTGGATTTCCCAAATCAAAGTTTTCCCGTGATTTTCCTTAAAAAGTTATTTTCTTAAGATCCATTTTCAAAAGGAATTTTCATATTTCTCAAGAATCAGAAATCGATTTTCAGAGATTTCAAAGACAATGTTTTCAGGATTTCAATTTCCCAAGTTCTAAGTTTCATTCTCCAATGAATCTTTCCTATAAATTTTCTATCCTTTTCTTAAGAAAATTCTCAAAGTCTGAGTTTTCCCAACAAGTGCTTTCCTTTTTTTCAAATGTTCATGTTTTCTCAAGGATTCCTACAGTTTTCATGAGATTCTCATTTCTTCATGATTTTCCAAGTCTTTCTAAGCTTTCTCAAAATTGTCCTGAGATTCTCATTTTTCTAAGTCTTTATAAACTTTCTCAAGATTTTCCGGAGATTCTCATTTAAACTTTCTCAAGATTCTCACTTCTTCAAGATTTTCCAACTCTTTATAAACTTTCTCGAGATTTCAAACCTTCTTCGTCTGAGTTTTCTTGAGAGACTGATTTCCATCTTTTCCCGAGAAATGCTTTTCAACTCTAAATCTTTTCTAAGCATACATCATATTTTCCAATTTACATTTTCCAAAATTCTCATAGCACATGCCTGAATTCTCTGTGCATTTAGGATAGAACACACTTTCGGTAATTTCACTAAGTCAAGCATAATTTTGGTCCTTGGTTCGATTACCCCTGTTAAAGGTGGCAGGAACGGTCGAACCTCGTACCGACAGGTCGAGCCCCATCCCATAGATTTTCCCGCAATTTTCAAAATGGAGGCGAGTATTTCAAAACAATTTCCAAAATCCGGTCAAGTTTGAATCGCGAAAGCATTTTCCCTCTTTCTTCCGCAAGGAAGGGAAGACGGGAAAACTTTTGCAACGATAACAGGTTTGGCGACCGTGATGGGACCTGTCCTTGTCTGACCTAAATTATGCTTGACTTAGTTCAATTATTGAAATTATGTTCACAAAATGTCAGCTCTTTTACTTTCAATATCATGCGAACCTAGGAGCCTAGATTCTGACCTAGCTGACATTGACTGCATATAGCTTAGGCATGGTTTGGTAGGACTATATTGAGAAGATGTTTTCATGTTCACATAGACTTAGGTCTAAATACAACTCTCCTCAATTTAGGATCTGAATACAAACAATGTATGCTTCTTCAAAGTTTTCAAAAGTCTATCTCTCTAAGATTTAGAGCCATCTATTTCTTGCATGTGATCATTTTTTAAAAAAATCCCAATTACCTATCATTACCCAGTCTTCACGTTGCTGGGCTTTCTTCCAGAACCCTAGTTCGGGACAGAGCCTCACAACTAGGCCAATTATTTGGGTTAACGCCCCCCTACCACGTACCACGGGCCACAGTCCGAAGTATATCGGTAGGCGCTCAAGGATGTTGGAAAACCTTACCTTAGAACCGGAGTTGAAATTATATGCCACGTACCTCGGATTTCGATTCGGGTATATCGGCATAACTGGATTGGACAAAGATGATCTGAACCTAGAGTTAGGATTAGGGTCCTACAACTGTTTTCAAAATAATGCATCTAGAGTCAGCCTTTTAGGGAGTGCTGTATGTGCATGAATGTTTGTGCAGGATGTGATTGTTTGTATGTTACCTCTATTTCCTTACATTTTCCCAAAAATATTTTCAAATACCCATATTTTTCGTCTTTTCCCTTTATTTTCTCAAACCCTGGATAATTTTCTCAAATATCTCATTTTTTTCAAAACTCCAGGTGAGTTTTCCTTCTTTCGTTCTACTGGATCTCGAATCTCCAGCTACATTTTATATCCTGCCTGCAAAATTTTTCAAAAATTTCCCACATTTTCCTAAGTCTCATTCTGAGTCTTTCTCTCTTTTCAGTTCGATGGCATCTAGTCAAGTCGATCCTATCTTTCCTGAAGGTCATATCTCCTACGAGGTGCGACAAGGTTGTCCTGAACATCGAGGCCTCAGCACCGGAACTTTCATTCCCCGGTGGTATTTTTCCTGGCTAAAAAGCTTTTCCCGAATGTTCCCGGACCATTTGAGCGAGGCGGATTAGAACTGGCATCAGCAGTCGGAAAGCAGACCATCAACGGCAACCTGATCCACGCAATGGCAGAACGATGGAATCCTCGGACATGTACCTTTTGGTTCCCTTGGGGAGAGATGACCGTTTTAATGGATAAATTTTCAGAGATCATGGGATTAACAGAGCCAGCCGGTCAGCCAAGCGATCCATTAGAACATCAATTCCTGATCAATGTCAAGGGTTTGGACCCCCGAGATTCATTAGCTCGTATGACAGGCCGCCGATCCTGGCCCTTGATCCAGTTGGAGGGGAATGAATACGTCAACCTGCTCTAGTTGTATCGTCAGTACGGGACCTTCGTTGAAGTCAGTTCGCTGTCCAGGACAGCTAAAGAAAGGATTCATAATGCAATGGTTTTATGCACTTGTGATCATCGCAAAATTTTTCCTATTCTCTTGTGGTTTCTCTCTCTTCCTTCTCTTTCCCTTTTCTAACCTCTATTCTCCTCCTTTTTAAAGGGAGAAGGATAAAAGAAAGAAAAGAAAGAGAAAAGAAAGAAAGAAAGAGAGAGAAGAGGAACTATTTTGCGCGGTCTCACTTGACCTTGATTTGAAAAATATTTAGAAAATAACTCGCCTCCGTTTTGAAAATTTGTGGGAAAAATGGAGAGACGGGATTCGCTCGTCGGTACGAGGTTCGACCGTTCCTGGCGCCTTTACCAAGGGTAATCGAACCAAGGATCGAATCTATGCCTTTTGCTTTGCCCAAATATAACCTAAGAATTTATTCTAAAGATCTAAATGCACAAAGAATCATGCTTGTGCGATGCAAGGATGAATGCTCTTTCGAAAATTGATTTAGAAATTTCCAAGTATTCTGAGATGAACTTGGCAAAAGGAGTGAAAAAATGATTGAATCTAACTTAGAACTTGAGATAGATCAGAGAAGTTCTAAGTCTTTGAAGTAATTTAGAGTTTGGAAGAATAGATCTTGGCTTTGAGAAAGAACGATTTTGAAGCTCTGAAATGAAAAAGAAATGAAGTTTCAAAGTCGAAAATGGACTTTGAATTCAATCATGGATTTAGGAGAAGAAGATGAAATTTTGAAGTGCTATTGAATTTGAATCTTAGAATGGATCTGAGATGATCAAATGGTGTTTAAGAATAGAAATAGATTCAGGGAGTTTAGATGAGATCTGAAAACGAATCTTGGATTTAAAATCTAGAATTGGGAATAGAATTGGATCTAAAGACGGATTTAACATCAAAAATTTGAGATCCGATAAAAATTGGGTTCTGGATCCTAAGAAGGATTTGGATCTGAAGCTTGAGATTCGATGTAGAGTTGGAATCTGGATCTAAGAAATGGATTTGGATCTGATATCTGAGATTCAAAGTGAAGTTGGATCCTGGATCCTAAAGGGGAATTGGATTTGAAGTCTGAGATCCAAAAGTGAAATTGGACTTTGGATCCTAAAGAGGAATTGGATCCTGAAGTCTAAGATCCAACATGAGTGTTGAATTCTGGATCCTAAAGAGGGATTGGACCTGAAGTCTGAGATCCAATATGAGTGTTGAATTCTGAATCCTAAAGAGGGATTGGATCTGAAGTCTGAGATCCAATATGAGTGTTGAATTCTGGATCCTAAAGAGGGATTGGATCTGAAGTCTGAGATCCAATATGAGTGTTGAATTTTGGATCTTAAAAATAGACTTGGGGTTAATTTCAGAAGAGGAATCAAGATTTTCTAAGTCTGATTTGAATTTGGGAAAAGGAATTTTTAGAAATTGAATGTTGGATATACAGATGAATCCTAAGTCTATTTAGACCTGGGTTTTGAAGCTTGAAATGAATCAAGAATCTCAAAGTTAAATTGAACCTTGAGTTTGATTGGAGCTTTTGAAAATGAATTTGAATTTTCAAAGTAAAATTTGAACTTTGAAAATGAATTGGAATTTTTGAATATGAAATGAAATTAAAATCTCAAAGTTAAATTGGACTCTGAGATGGAAAATGAAATAGAATTGGAAAAGAGGAATAAGATTGAAGATTGATTGAAGAAGGTGTTTACATCACTTGGAATTTCAAAAAAAGTAATTTTGAAAAATATGATGCAATTCTATCCTAAATGATGAATGAATTTAAAGAATTTTGAAATTGGATTCTGAAAAGCTATTTCATTCTTTAAATGAATTAAAATAAAATTGAAAATATAATACATCCTTGACTATGGTCATTGATTGTATTATATAATAATCTATATTTAAATTCAGGTGAAGCATGAAACACATTTGGTGCTTTTATAGAATTTAAAATGAAATTAACTCTCAATATACCCTGACTATGGCCATTGGTGTATATTTTGAATTAATTTTAAGTTAAATTCTAATAAAAGGAGAAAATATTTAAGGAAATATGGTGAGTTTGAAAAGGATCCAGTGTGGATCCAGTGTTATTTTATAAAAGATAAAAATCCTAAGTCTTGTTTACACCCCGACTATGGCCGTTGATGTAAATCATCAACTTATGATTAATTTTACCTCTTACGGAACGGTGCACGTGCCATTTGTGTTGCCATTTGTGAGAATTTGAGAAATAAAGGAAAATAATGAAACAAATGTTATTTACATGCTCATCCATTCTAACCTAGGACTGGAAATATAAATTTCTCATTAATATCTAAGTTGTTACAATCCTTGAATTTGAAATTTGGAGTAATAACATCCCTAATCTAAGAAAGCAATACAAATCTCCCATGACTTCCCTGCAAAGGAATGAGTTAGCACAATATAGGAGAAGATGCTTCATTGAAAGCAAAATTGTATGTGATTTGTATTGATCCTAATGCAAGGTGCTATGTTCATGCGGAATGATATATGGCCTACCCTGCATTTGTTAGAAAATATACATATATATAGGTATATACATATATGTACATATTTATATATATATCGGCAATGCCATAGTTAAATGGACCTCTATATGATATGAATGAAGGCAAGGGCCAGGATGGTCCAAGATGGACCATCATGAGATGCAACAGCCATAGCTGCTTGTGATAAACTATCGCAGAAAGGAAAGGATCATGGTGGCTGGTAGTATGGGCATCAGGTAATAGGAGGTGACAGAATATAATGTACCAACTGGTTGCACAATTCATGTCAATACCTAGCACTATACAACATTTGATAATACAACCAACTAAAAGCCCATATCTGATCATAGACAATGTAATTAGTGGGTAGGAGCTGACACTCTAATGGATGTTAACTTACTGAAGGCTGACGTACTGTCAGTACAGAATGGCTGACGAACTCTGATTTTATTATGCTAACATCTTAGCATCTAACTTGGGCTGATATACTGAAACTAATCAGGATGTTAATATAGGCTCGTCGGCTTGCCATTAATTTAGCCAATAAAGATCAAATTGCTGCTGCACATCAACACACCCTGCATGAATTTGATCACTTTACCCATCCTACTGTTAACTGATTCATCATGCTGACCCACACTAACTGATTACCTAACATACTCTGCCTCACCCTCCAGCATTTGACATGCATCCAGATTATTTGGTGTTCCGATATAGTGGTTAAAATTTTGCTCCAAATTCAGAAATAATGTGGCAAAACTCAGGAAGAGGGGAAAATTCAAAATCTGGGCATGACACATATCACAGATCTGCTATACAGGTTCAAGGATGATTCCGATTCATTTATATCCTTTTCCAATGGATTCGATCAACCAGAGTGGATATTTAAACATGCTGGATATACATATTTCATCAGATACACGCAGCATAAAACTTTAACTTATGACAACTTGCGGATAAGCACAGACATGACATGAAATGAGACCAAAAGATATTGAATTGGACAGACTATTTCTATGTACAATAGGCGGATTCAATTCAATACGAGATATAAACATCAACGGATGGTCATAAGTCTGTACCTGTAGACTGATCAGGCCGGAGTATGGAGAGGCAGGTTTAACCTACAAAACAAATCTGTTAGTAACGATACTTCAATGGTATTGAATGAAAGTGAAGCAAAGGATCGGCTACAGTGGAGGTCGCCGGTCTGTAATAACCAGAAGTGCATGGCTGGGGGGTGAGTATAGTGATGTGAATATATAGCAACAGTGAATAAGTGCACAGGTAAGTGGGGATGTGTTATCGTCGCAAAATTTTTCCCGTCTTCCCTTCCTTGCGGAAGAGAGAAAGAAATGCTTTTGCGATTCAAACTTGACCGGATTTTGGAAATTGTTTTGAAATACTCGCCTCCGTTTGAAAATTGCGGGAAAATCCATGGGATGGGGCTCGACCTGTCGGTACGAGGTTCGACCGTTCCTGCCGCCTTTAACAGGGGTAATCGAACCAAGGACCAAAATTATGCTTGACTTAGCGAAATTACCGAAATCGTGTTCTATCCTAAATGCACAGAGAATTCAGGCATGTGCTATGCAAAAATGCAAGTTGGAAAATATGATGTATGCTTAGAAAACATTTGGAGTTGGAAAGCATTTCTCAGGAAAAGATGGAAATCAATCTCTCAAGAAAACTCAGACGAAGAAGGTTTGAAATCTCGAGAAAGTTTATAAAGAGTTAGAAGAATGAGAATCTCAGGACAATTTTGAAAAGACTTAGAAAGACTTGGAAAATCATGAGGAAAATGAGAATCTCAGGAAAACTGTAGAAATTCTTGAGAAAAGATGAATATTTGAAAAGGAAAACACTTGTTGGGATAACTCAGACTTTGAGAATTTTCTCAAGAAAATGATAGAAAATTTTGTAGGAAAAATTCATTGGAGAAAGAAATTCAAAACTTAGGAAATTGAATTCCTGAGAATCTTGTCTTTTGAAATGTTGGAAAATCGATTTCTGATTCTTGAGAAATATGAAAATTCCTTTTGAAAATGGATCTTAAGAAAATAACTTTTTAAGGAAAATCACAGGAAAGCATTTGATTTGGGAAATCCAACTCCGAATATCATCATAGTTTCTTGAGAAAATCGATTCCATGAAGTGAAAATCTTTTTGAGAAAATCATGAGAAAAATGAATGATGCAGATGATTTGAATGAATGAATGCACTTTGAAAAACTTTCTGAAAAATTTGTTGGAAAATGTGGATTAAGCCAAAGTAAATCCTTCATATATTCTGACTGTGGCCATGAATATATTCAGGGTTTATTTGAGTTAATTCACAATATTTTGAAAACATTGGAAATATGAGGTGCATTTTCAAGATAGCCTAAGAGTGTAGGCTCAATATGACTGGTAGAGAGATGATGGATCTGGGTCTCGTCCATATTCCGACTAGGGCCGTAAATATGGACTCCACCGAGTTCATCAACTCTCTAAGAGTTGGTGCACGTGCCATTCGTGTTCATCCACGGTGAATTTTGAAAATTTGAGATATATGCATCATAGAATCAGGATATTACTGAAATCAAACTATATGAGATGCGACCTAATCTAAGCAGTAAAAGTAACTCTTATTCCAAGGTTTACATTGGATTGTTACATTGCATAACATAAAGTAAAAGAAAATTGAAATGGATCCAAGGAATCTGCATCTTCTAGATTTTCCTGCAAAATGAGAGTTAGTACAAAATAACCAAGGAAATGATCATATATATATAATATATACAACGAAGAGATATATACATATATCAAAATGCTAAAATAGGTGCTAAATGTCATATAACAATGGAAGTGTAACTATATGAGAAAATATATACATGAATGCTCATATATGGAAATAAGGACACATGGAAGTATATATATCTATATATATAAGTATATATCTATGTACATATATATATATATACATGTATATATACATATATACATATACATATAGTTAAACATATATATATATATATATATATATATATATATATAGATATATATATACATATAATGAGAAAATATGTACATACCAATGGAAACTACATATAATAGGTAAAATCAGAAATTACAAGTATATACAGTTTCTGTAGGTGATTTCACACAACCATAATTCTCAAATTACAAAGTAATTTTCAATGAAAATGGGAATAGAGCTTCCCTATATATCCATAATGAAGCACACCAAAGATGGTTAGGAGATCACGATTGGATATAGAGATATTCGTTCATGAACATGGTCAAATATCAAGACTGCACACTTGCAGCAGAAAATGAATGTGCAGGAAATGGGTTGTGGAAGCATCAATGGCTATTTCAAGGATATCATGAAAATGATATGAAAAGCTTGGTGAATAGGTGAAAATGTCATGGAAAGTGATGAAATAATGTGTATAATTGGTGCTGCAAATGGAGTGATATAGCAAACAAGAATTTAGCACTAAGCTAAGCAAAATTTTATAAAACCAAGGGTGATATTCCAGCCATAGCTTCATAAAACAGAAATTGTAGCATCAAATGATGAAATTCCAGCCATAACTTCATAAAACCAGAATTTAACCCTCAAGCTCATAAATCACGTGATGAAGTTCCAGCCATAACTTCATAAAACAGAATTTTAAACATCAAGCTAAACAAAAATTTCATAAATCAAATGATGATGTATTTACAAGAGTAAGAGAAAAGAAAAATGCATGTAATAGCAAATACTCATGAAGTGATATATATATATATATATATATATATAAGTATGTATATACATATATATATACATATACATCCATATATATATATATATACACGTATACATATAGGTAGATATACCATAGATATACATATATATAGATACATATATACATATAACGAGAAAATATATATTTTTAATGGAAATTCCACATAATGGGTAAAACCAGAAAATATATGTATATACAATTTCTGTAAGGGATTTTACACAGTCATATCTCTCAAATTACAACACATTTCTCAACGAGATCGGGTATGGAGCTTCCCTATATATCAATAATGAAGCGTGCAAAAGATGGTCTGTAAAGCCTGAATGAATATTAAAATATTCATACATGAACAAGGCCAATTATCAAGACTGGGCTCCTGCAGAAAATCATGTTTATGACAGAAAATCCAATTGATTTCTAGATTGAATGCCTTGTAGGTACTTCCATAAGTCTTATCTTCTAGCTCCTCAGTGACTTTATACCCCTCTACCACTTCAATTCGGCACAGCCCCCAGATGGGTGATACCTTACAGATCTTTTAATTGACTATTCACACAGGTGATATTAGTGACTGAATACCCATCCCTTGCTTGGTCTTTGAAATTCAAAACTTTTATAAATGGGAACACAAAATAAAAGAAACCATTCTGGAAAACCCATTTTTTTTTTTTTTTTTATGATACAAAACACCAACCAGCAGATGATCGATACCCTGGATGCAGCTTTTATATGCTTAAATAAACTGACGTCATCTGCAAACAACCATACTAATCTGCAATATCTTAGGCATCACTGCTGTAGCTTCAGCATTTAACTTAACTAATAAAATATACCAGAAAAAAAATAAATAAAATAAAACACCAGCTTCATTCATACCACCAATTACATAAAAGTTATTGTCCATGGAACACCCAAAACAATGCTGCCTCTGTTTTTTTTTCTTTTGGTGAACCAGACGTGAAATCCCCATCAACACTATCAGCAAACCTAGCATACCTAGCAGTACATGATTGTGTGTGTGTATGTGAGAGAGAGAGACTGTAGCTGAAGCAAGAACAAAATGGCAATTGGCAACATTAGTTGGATATTTTAGAGATTCTCAGAGAACATCCTCAAACAGAGCAACGTATTCTGGAATTATGAGTTAAGTATAGATTCAACAAATAAAGAAAAAGAAAAAAAAAAGAAAAAAAAAAAATTATACTGATAACCATTACAGAGATAATATATTCTGATAATGTGTGACGTTGGAATGAGAGATTCAGTCCATGAAAAGGACTAACCTCTCATCCAATTAGTTTTGATTCTCCAAAACATTTACTTTGAACCTATTCCTCATGCTAAAACTCACGCATATTCACAGCATAGTCCTCCCTGTTCACAATTGACAATAACGTCCGATTTAATAAAATATAGACAAAAGGTGCAAATCAACGTTGAATCACATTACCTAGTGATCTCTTGTGTTAGCTGAATCTGTAACTTGTAAATGGATGCAGAGGGATTCCAGTGGGAGCAGAATTTGCAGATCCTCCTCTTCTCTTTGGCAGAAAGGAAATGGCTTAAAGCCTTATGACTTCCCCCAACTTGTAGATCCCCTGCTGGATTGGCTGTTGTTTCTATTGCTGGACTGAGGTGAGTGGGGAAAACCTTGGATGGCGGCAGCCCCTTTGAAATTTCAGCTGGTGTGCTGAAGCCGATGCAGAGACAGCTGCTGGAGGTACCCTGCGGCTGGTCTGAAGGAGATCAAGACTTGGCTGGGCTGCGACTGAGGATGGCTTGAAGGAAATCTTCTGAAGGTCGATGAAGACGTGACCTGGGCCTCCTGCTGAAGATGGCTCTCCTCCCTCAAATGGCTGGGGCTGAAGCCGGTGAAAACGCTTCTCCCCTTTCCCCTTTGAGCTCCCTGCAAAACCGAAAATCTTCGATTCAAATCCCTCCTTTCTCGTGAATGCCCTGTTCCCCCTTTTAAAACTTTCCCTTCTCACAAGAAAAACGCAGCTCTCCCTTCCGTTACAAAAATTATTAATTTTTTTTTTTTTTTTTTTTTTTTTAAAACTTTTGAAATTTTTGTAACTAAACTTTGAAAACTCGCCGTTTTAGGGTCTGGGCAAAATCTTAGGTTTTTTTTTTTTTAAAATCACTTTGGGTTTATTGACCTAAGTCTTAGATAACTAAGCATTTTAGGCAAGTTTGGCTATGATTTTTTTTTTCTTTAAAACTGTTTCTAAAAAATGAATAGTGATATCATAAAAAAAAAAAAATTTAATGATAATAATAAATGGGAGATGCCACCTCAGCCATCTTAAAAAAAAAAATATTTTTTTGTTGAAAATAAAGCTTTAAAGCTTTATTTTGTTTTATAAAATCCTTTCTTTTAAAATAGGGTGCCCCATGTGTGTGGGCCCACTAACTAAAATATAAATAAATAAATATTGAGAAAAAAAAAAAATTGCAAAAGGAACTTCGGGTGGGTCCCGCTCAAGATAAAACATTATTTATTTTCAAGAATTTGGAAAAATTGGTTTTTTCAGGACAAAAAATATAGATAAAATAAATGTAAAAATTTTTGTAAGGAGATTTAAAATCTTTTTGCAAAAAGTTTTGAGATAAAATCTTTAAAATTAATATCCAAATATCCAGATTGTTTTTCTTGAAAAAAAAAAAAAATTGTAATTCAAAGTCCTGGGGGTAAAATGGGAAAGATTGGCAATTTTGAAAACCCAGGGTTTTAAAATTCAATTTGAAAAAGTTTAAAAATCAAATCTGGATTGACAATTTTGAAAATCAGGAGTTCTGGATCTCAAAATGACATGCTGTGCAGTGAAATGACGCAATGCTATGCAAAGACATGTTCTATGAAATGTCACTCTGAGCTCGGACTTGGAAATTTTAGCTTTTTGTCCATAAAACAAGATTTTGAATTTTTGCAATTTGAAGATGTCTCTGAACCTAAATATGGAAATTTTGAGTCTCAAGAGTAAAATTTAGGACTTTCTGCAAGGTTCAATCTTGGAAAATGACCATTTTGCCCTTTATTGCTTCTGGAGAACTGAAATGTGCCGATTGAGGGCAATGTCAAGAAAGTGAGTGAAAATTTGGGGTGTTTACAGATGCCCCTCTTTGCTACTAAGCCGGCTTAGGGTCGAGCTTAGTGGCAAAGAAAACACACCAAATTTGGGCTATATATAAAAAAAATGCCCCAGTTAGAAGGATCTGACTGGGTATGATGAAATTAAGCCCGAGGAAAATGATAGATATGAAATGGAGAATAAAGAGAAAATAGATTTGCTCTGAGAGAGCGAAGTTCAGGTTTTTACCCTTAACCTGGATGGGACAGAAATACCTCGCATGGAACGAAGCTCAGGTTTTGACCCTTGACCTGATTGGGGGGAATGAAATTATCTCATTAAAATGAGATTCAGGTTTGTACCCTTAACCTGATCGGGCAGAAAATGGAATACCTCCTTGAATGAGGCTCAGGTTTATACCCTTATCCTGATCGGGTGGAAAAATGGAATACCTCATTGAAGGAGGCTCAGGTTTATACCCTTATCCTGATCGGGCGGAAAATGGATTGGTATGATGGAACCTTCAGATTTTGCACAATAAATCCAACAGGGGTTTTGCAAAAGAAAGGAAAATGGGGTCCCTAAAGCTTGGAAAAGGGGTTGATCTTGGGCGTCTCTTTGCTGAGACTAAATAGCTTTTGAAATTACCTTTTGCGACAAATGATTGTTGGTTCGACCTCGAACCGAAATGGGACTGTCTATGATGGGACAGTGGGGACACAGGGAAGTGTGCAATCTGAGAGTTCATGCTCTCAAAGAAGGGAAGGAATCATGTCCTTCAGAGGGATTAAAATTGGTGTCAGGATGCATCGAAAACGAACATCAAGCTCTCGCTTCACGTCAGGATGACTAGAAAATATTGTCAAAATGTTGGAAATTTTGCTGTTGATTCGAAATTTTTTGAAAATGTTGCACATTGTTGCAAAGATATTCTTTCTTTTCTACCCAAAGTATTACCTCCAAACAAGGTTCACTTCGTAGAATCGAGATTGTAAATCCAAATTGCTTGCAATTGACCTTCTTCAAGGAAGTTATCAATTTCCTTGATATGAACAGGAAAGAGAATTTGATATTATGAAAGCAGTTGATGAAAGAGTATTGATAGTAGAATTTCACAAATTTAAAAAGGATTTTTGATAGACTTGGCAGTTTGATATCCTGAGGGCTTCTCTCATGATAATCTTTCTGCACTCTTTTGGGCTCTTTTGGGTTTTGGCTACATTCTCCTTCATTTTGGAGATGTTCTTACTTTCTCTCTCTTTCTTTTTCCTCTCTTTCTCTCTTTTGGGAAGGTACGTCACAAGCTCCTTCATCTTGGAGATGTTTCGATCCTTCTTTGACGATATTGGCTTCTTGGCTAGAGATCTTTGGATGATAGCTGAAATTAAATATCTTTTAGGGATTGTCGAGAGGTTCATCGCATCTGCCTTCATCTTGACAGTGCTTTGGACCTTCCCTGGAAGGATCCGTCACAAACTCCGTCATCTTGGAGATGTTTCGAATCTTCTTTGGCCCCGGGGGTCTACTCGCCTAATTCGCCTTCATCTTGACGACAGGTGAGAGATCCCTTTTGCGGATACTTAATTGCAGCTTAGATGATTCTGAGGAGACAAGGCTTGGGTAAATGCTCTCTTTTCTAGCACTCAGGATATTTCAACTGCCTCGTCTTTACAAGAATAGCCTTTAAAGATGCGCCATTGACTGCGATCAATATCGATCATCCATGGCTTTGCAAAACATTGAATTTTCTTTGCTGGCCATATCGAGGATTTATCCTTCATCCTTTTGGCTGGCCGATAGAAAGAATTCGAGTTTTGAATCTCTTTTCGCGAAAGCTTCACTCTTTTGGAGATGATGCTGAAGGTAAACTGAAATAAAGATTTGTGCAATAAAGATTCCGAGATCAACAATTGATTGACAAATTGACAAAATTTTCTTGAATCCTTGGTGAAAGTGAGTATCTGAAGTCCGGCTCAATACATCCGTGACGAAAATTCTCCTCTCTTTTTCCCCAAAAAGAGAGACTCAGGCTTAGCCCTTACCTGAATGGGAAATGGGAAATACTCCTCTCTTCCCTGAAGAGGAGGTGTTTGCAAAACGGACTTTCGAAGAGAAATTAAGCTTTCGTCAAAGCTCCCTAATATTAGGCTTCTCTTATGGAAAGGGGGCCGATAATGGTGAGGTCTGAAAATTGGGTCATGAAAGAAATGAGTCCCTTCATACTCTCCCTGCAAAGAGGGTCTTTCATGACGAAAATGGCCTAGTATGAAATTGGGGGGTCACAAGAAAAGCGAGTCTCCGTCGAGCCTCTCCCTTAAAAAGGGTTTCTCGTGTGAAATTGGAAATTGTTTTGCAAACGGTTCACAAAGACGCGAGTCCCTTCAAACTCTCCCTGAAAAAGAGCTAAGTGAACGAATTGGATAGCATGCGAAAAGAACGAGCTCCCTCGAACTCTCCCTAAAAAGGGTCTCTCGCAAGAGAAAATGATTGAAATTGGATATTGAGATTGATTGACCCAAAGGTCGAAATTGGAAATTGGAAAATTGGTTGTTGAAAATTGAATGACCCGAAGGTCGAAATTGGATGACCTGACGGTCGAAATTGAGAATTGATTTGACCACAAAGGTCGAAATTGAGAATTGGTTGACCGAAAGGTCAAAATTATGTGACCTGAAGGTCGAAATTGAGAATTGAGTGACCTAAAAGTCGAAATTGTGTGACCCGAAGGTCGAAATTTGGAAATGAAGGTCAAAGATTGGAAATTGATTGACCCGAAGGTCGAAATTTGGAAATTGATTGACCCGAAGGTCGAAAATTGGAAATTGATTGACCCGAAGGTCGAAAATTGGAAATTGATAGACCCGAAGGTCGAAATTGAGATTGGTAATTGAAATTGAGAATTGGAAATTGGGTGACCCAGAGGTCGAAATTGGAGAATTGCCTGATTTGAATATTTAAATTGGAATTTAGAGGGCAAAACATCGAATTTTGAGCAACTGACAGACTCTGATGATCGAAATAACTTGGATAAACAAATGAGAATAATGAATTCGAGTCAAAGCTCGAATGAAATACAGAGATCACGAGTCGGAGCCCGGATCAACCAATGAAAATGATTTGAAATAAAACCCGAGTCGGAACTCGGTTTTCTGAAAAATTGGGATTTTGAAAATGTGCCAGTTTGAGTACTGGATTTTGGAATAATACCAGTCCGAGCGCTGGGTTTTTGGTTCAGTATTGGTGATGACCTTTTGATTTTGAATCGTTAGGAATTGTGATGGGACTGTTTGTTGAAATCCCAATACTGACTGGATTGTTGTTCATGCAGTTGAATGCAAATGAATATGAATTGATGCCTATGAATGCACATGTGCATGAAATGAGGAATTTGTTTATCCTGCCTGCATATAGAACAAAATTTTAAAATGCCCCAGTGTAACTGGGAAAGAAAGTTGGATCATTATTTGAAGGAAACAGGAAGGATTACAAGAGGAGAATAAATGTTTCAAGTATAAAACTTTTTCAAGTGTCGAGCATTAATAGGATCTGGCAATTCTACTCCATCGGCGTTGATGAGCCGATATGAGTTGCGGGGTAATGCTTCTTTGACGACATATGGGCCTTCCCAATTTGGCGACCATTTACCGCCAGGATGATGCTTGAGATAAGCTGTGGATCGAAGCACTAACTCATTGACTTTGAATCTTCTTTCGATGACCGACTTCGCATATTGCCTGGCTACTCTCTGGCGATAAGATTGAGCATGCTCTGCTGCTTTTAACCTTCTCTCGTCGAGTAAGTCTAACTGTACCAGTCGCTGCTGCTGGTATTGATCAAGGGGTAATTGCAGAAGCGATGCAAATTTCAAAGCGGGCTTTTGAACGTGTAGCGGCAACACTACTTCTGTTCCATAGACCAGCTCTGATGGGGTAGCATTCGTTGGTGTACGAATGGTGGTCCGATAGGCCCATAGTGCGTCATGGATTTTCTCATGCCAGTCACGGCCTGTTTCCACAGTTCGCTCCAAAATACGAATTAAAATCTTGTTGGTGGCCTCTGCCTGACCATTCCCTTGAGGATAATATGGAGCGGAAAAATGGTGATAGATCTTGAATTTTGAGCAGAATGTTTTCATCTTTTCATTCTTGAAATGACTGCCATTGTCTGACACAATGTCATGTGGGATGCCGAAACGGCAAAGGATGTTCTTGTGAATAAAAGAGACCACGTGTCGGCCTTCTACTGTGCGAAGAGTGATAGCTTCTACCCACTTGGTGAAATATTCTGTTGCAGCAAGGAAATATTTATGGCCATTTGAAGCTGAAGGAGTGATGGGACCTACGACATCGAAGGCCCACATAGAAAATGGCCATGGAGAGACAACAGACTGTAAATAAGTTGCCGGAGCATGGATGGAAGGTGCGTGTATCTGGCATTGCACACACTTCTTCACATAATGATAACAGTCTTGTTGCATAGTCTTCCAGTAGTAACCTGCTCTGATGATTTGCTTGACAAGGGTTTGGTAACCGACGTGGCCACCACAAATGCCTTCGTGTGCTTCTCGCACGACTTCTTTGGCTTCATCTTCGTCTAAACATCTGGAATACTCTGAACTGAATCCACGACGATAGAGGACATTGGCCAAAATAAAATATCGAGTAGACATACGCTGGATTGCTCGTTGCTCTTTCTTTGAGAGTTCTGGAGGAAATTCGCCAGTTTCTATGAAAGTTTTGATGTTGTAATACCAAGGCTTTTTCCTTTGCTCAGCTTGGTTTACTTGTTCCGCTGGAATGAAAGCAGGTTGGTCAAGTCTGCCAATTTCAAAAGAGCGACAAGATTCTCCATTTTTGAATGCCATAATGGAGCCTAAACTGGCGAGACTATCGGCTACTTGATTAAAATCTCTCTTGATGTGGAATAACTGAAATTCTTCGAACTTGCTGACAAGAGCTGAAACAATCTTTTGATAGGGAAACAACTTCTGATCTTTGACCTGCCATTCGGCTCGAACTTGATTGACAACAAGTAATGAGTCACCGTAGGCATGTACTCTCTTGACATTGAAGTCTAGTAGAATCTTTAGACCTTGGATTAGGGCTTCATATTCAGCCATATTATGAGTGCATTGAAAATCTAACTTGAGGGAAAATGGAATCATCTCCTTCTCAGGAGTGATTAATAAAATTCCGATGCCTATTCCGGCCATATTCTTAGAACCATCGAAAAATAAATTCCACACTGGAAATTGCTGAATATTGCAAATGTGCTCATCAGGGAAATCATCTTCGGCTTTCACCTCTTCTACTAGAGGAAAATCTGCCAATTGATCTGCAATTGCTTGGCCTTTGATTGATTGTTGTGAAACATATTCTAAGTCATACTGCATCAATAAGACTTGCCATTTGGCGACTCGTCCGCTGAGAAAAGGTTGCTCCAAGATGTATTTGAGAGGATTGAGTTTAGACAAGATTTTGACTTCTGATGCCAACAGGTAGTGTCTTAGCTTCTGACACATCCATACCAGAGCTAGGCAGGTCTTCTCTATATGAGAGTATTTCTTTTCATAGTCTATGAAAGTCTTACTCATATAATAAATGGCGTGCTCTATCAGGCTGCCTTCTTTGTATTGTGCCAAGAATCCGCCACATGCGACTTGATTGACTGAGATGTATAACAGAAGAGGTTTTCCCAATTCTGGCGGCTTCAGGATTGGAGGATTGAGAAGATACTTCTTGATTCTATCGAACGATTGCTGACATTCTGGTCCCCATTCGAATTTCACTCCTTTTCTGAGCAAGTGGTTAAAAGGTTCACATCTCATCGCCAAGTTGGAAATAAATCGCCGGATTGATTGCATGCGTCCCTGAAGGCTACGCAACTCTTTGAGATTTTTCGGGGGTGGCATATCAATGATAGCCTTGGCTTTGGCCGGGTCAACTTCAATTCCCTTTTTACTGACCAGAAAACCCAACAGTTTGCCTGATTCGACTCCAAAGACACACTTTTGCGGGTTAAGCCTTAACTTGTAAAGAATGAGTCTCTTAAAGACTTGATCAAGGGCTTCGAGGTGATCTTCTCCCTCTTTAGATTTCACGAGAATATCATCAACATACGCATCCATGATTTTGCGCATTTGATCATGAAATATAACAGCCATTGCCCGTTGATATGTTGCTCCAGCATTCTTGAGCCCAAAAGGCATAACCGTATAGCAGAAAGTGCCCCAAGGCGTAGTAAAGGAAGTTTTAGATTGGTCGCGGGCGGCCAACTTAATCTGGTTGTAGCCGGAATATCCATCCATGAAGGAGAACATGGCGTGTCCTGCTGTGCTGTCAATCAAAAGATCAATGCTTGGCAGTGGATAGTCATCTTTCGGAGTTGCCTTATTGAGATCTCTGAAGTCTATACAAATCCTGACTTTGCCGCTTTTCTTTGGGACAACGACGATATTGGCTAACCAATCTGGATAGTCAATAGGTCGGATAAATCCTGCTTTGAGCAGATCTTCAAGTCCTTCTTTGACTTGTTGCTCTATTCTAGGATCCATTTTTCTCAACTTCTGCTTGACTGGCTTAGCATCCGGCTTCAAGACGAGTCGATGTTCGACCAATTTGGGATCTAAACCCGGCATATCTTCATATGTCCATGCGAACACTTCTTCATGCTGCTTGAGAAAATTTGTAAGTCTTTCTTTCTCTTCCGGACTTAGACTGATACCGATCTTGAGAATCTTGGGATATTCCTCTGAGCCGATATTGACATCTTCAGTAGGATCTTGTACTAGAGCAGATGGTTCATCTTGCTTCTGAACTGAGGTGAATTCTGGTAATTCCTGAAGAGACGGGTCAAATTCTGCATAATCATCTAACTGCTTTGCAACCTTGCTGTCTCCTGTGCTTGCTTTGACTCGGTGAATTGCTGCCGATTTCTGGAAAACCTTTGGATTGATAACGAGTTTCTTGATTGCTCGGGAAGACATTTCTGAAATTTTGGATAAGAAATGGGATTCAGGAAAAATCGTCCATCATACGACAAACCCTAAAAAAGAATTATGCATAAAATGACATTGAGTTATAAAATGAGAATTTAGAGACAAAAGAGGCAGATGGCACCCAGATAAACAGAGAAAATTGACATTTTATTGATTTGAATTGATAAAAGACATGGAGACATTTATTTTGAAAGGAATAGAAGGAAATGCAACAACGATTCTCAATGTGCCCCTCTAACAAAAACAGTCTTCTTTGGTGAGTTTCCGCCGAAAAACCCTAATCCTGCCCTGTGGGGACGATGCTTTTGGATTATTGGCTCGACACGACCATCTTCATTTTTGCCCAGTCCTTTAAAGGGTTGATAACCATGCTTCAGAAGTAAATCAAATCCCTTTCTTGCTTTCATGAATTGTGGAAACAATGGATGATCTTTGACAGTGTCGTAGCTGACACGACCTCCAACTTTGAAGAACTTGGGACCTTTCCATCGGGTCATGGCTACAGTGTGCCAGGATAATTCTGATGTTGCCTGGAATATCTCCTGACTTTCTTTGAGACTGATTTCTTCATTCTCTCTGATGCTAGGAATATCTGCAGTAAATGATGGTCGAGGTATCATAGGCTGTGGGAGCCTTTCTTCTGGGTCCTCTCCGAGCACAGTTGTAATCATTCCACCTTTTGACCATTTTACGCATTGATGTAAGGTGGAAGGTACTGCATTTGCATTATGAATCCATGTCCTTCCGAGCAGCAAATTGTAGGTGGGTGGCACATTGACCACATGAAAAAGCACGGAATGTACCGAATAATTGATAAACACTTCCAGGAATATCTTGCCTTTAGCTGTTTGACCATGGTTGTCAAACCCATAGATGGTGATAGGATCTGGAATGTATTCTTCTTCCTTAATGCCTAGCGCCTTTGCGGTCATTTCGGGGCATATGTTGAGGCTGCTGCCTCCATCAACTAGTACATGGGGTACTGTCATTCCCCTTACCCGAACGACGATGTAAAGAGCATTATTGTGAAAGGAATGAGGCTTTGGAAGGTCCTCATCCGAGAAAGTGATTGGCGCATTAGTCATAGGCATTAGTCATAGCTGAATTCACAATTTGTGCCATGTCTTCAGGAGTGGTACTGGGCTTAACTTTGATCTTTCTGAGCAGATCATCCAGTACTTGCTGATGCTTGCAGGAACTCTTGGCCAAATCAAGAATGGAAACATTGGACAAAGCGGTCAGAGGCTTCTGACTTGAATTCCCCGGCTTGGGCTTGATGATTTGATTGAGAAAATCAGGAAGTCCCTTTGACTTGGGGACTGACTTTACCGATGCTTCGGAGACTTTCATCTTACCCAATGCTGAGATTAGATCCATCTTCTTAGAATCAGGAGTCGCTTGTCGAAGCACTGACACCTGATGTTGTACTTGAAGATCTTGTGCAGAACATGGCTTGATGTGTTCGTGAGGCAGGAAGGGTTGGGCAGATACTACTGCTGTGGTGTGTGAAGGAAAAGGTTGCTTAAGAATGTCCATTTTTTCTTCTTCTTCTCCTTCTACCAATAAATTTTTATCGATAAGATCCTGCACAATGTTCTTGAGAACGAAACAATTCTCAGTGCTGTGTCCCACTGTTCTGTGGAACTTGTAGAATTGATCCTTCCATTTCCCCATAGGCACAGGGGGATCAGCCAACCTCGGTAATTTGACCATTTCCTTCGACAACATATACTCGAGCACATCTTCGAGTGATTGATCGAGAGGAGTGAATTTTCGATCATAACTCCATCCTTCATGTTTAACTTTTTCACGCAATTTAGGCCCTTGGTCTTGCGGAGAAGGCTTGCTGAACTGAGGAACAGGCTTCATTTTCTGATCTCCTTTATTGTTGGGATTGCCTGCGCCGTAACAGTAATCTTTCTTCTGCCCTTTGTACTGATTTCGGCTATTGTTGTTATTGTTGTTGTTGTTGGCAGAGAAGGTGAAGTGAGTTTTCTTCTTCTGCTCACCTTGGGGGTTACTCTTGGAAAAAGTGAAGCCTTCATAGACTCCATTCTCTACGCTTAGCTCGAGCCATTCTGCTCGCTCAGTTAATTCAATGAAAGTCCGGGACGGTGCAGTAGAGATTAATCCTCTTAACGGCTGCGAAAAGTTATTGAGGATTAGGGACAGGGCGTGCCTTTCTGAAATGGGATCTCTCATTTTATTACAGGCTGACCTCCACCTGTGAATGAAATCCCGTGCTTTTTCATTCTCATTCTGCCTCAGACTGCAGAGATGACTTAATGTCGGGAGCGCTTCTGTATTGAACAAAAAGCGTTCAATAAATAAATTCACCACTTTATCGAACTCCTTGAGCTCGATGGGATTGATATGCTCAGCATACCATTTAGCTGCAACTCCTTCCAAGCTGCGAGGGAAACACAGGAACAGTGCTCTGTTATTTCTCTTGAATCTTGAACATTCTGCGAAGAAAGTGGCGAGATGGGCTTTTGGATCACCAGAACCATCGAACTTGATAAATTTTCGGGGAAGGTTTTCGAGATCATCATCCCCTTCGAGGCCGTCATAGAAGTCCTCACTGGAAAAGACTTTCTTGCCCTTGTCACGGGCTTGGAGATCCTTAACAACTCGGGCCATTTCCCTGAATTGTGACTGCAGAGGTTCTTCTGTGATTTGATTCTTTGCTTTGCGGCTCCTCCTTTGTTCTCGGCCACGTTTCTGAAATGCCGGAGGCACCTCATATTCTTCCTCAGTGTCTTCAGTTGATTCGGATTCATCTGAGATTTCTTCTGACTGAATCTGCTTTTTGGGAGCCTTCTTATTCTTGTGTTCGTGGAACTTTTCTCTGAATTGATTTTTTTTTGCACTAGTCCCAGCCTGTTCACTCATCATTTTATTCATCATCTTTCGGAACATGGCATACATTTGAGGGTCTATGCCGTCATCCTCTTGTTGCTGCTCTTGGCTCTTCTCGGATCGGGGGGAGCCCATCTCTTCTTCTGAGGCTGACGAGTGTTGAAGTGATGTGGTTCTTTTTCCTGACCTTGTTCGAACCATCAAATGCTGCGGATGCTCTCAGATTTTGCTGCGGATGCTCTCCTGTAGGGCAAAGATCTGATTAGATTATGAAGGAATTGGCTTTTGGAAGAAATATTTATGGAAAAATATGGTAGATATTTTGAAGATGATATCCCATTACTAGGGACAGAGTCGTCGCGAGAATCACGACAATTGTGTTGTCAATTCTTGGCACGAGAAACAAACAACGAAAATATGCCTTGTTACCTAGGCGAGGTCATCAAGCCATAATAGAAAAAGAGAGAATCTTATTAAAATGAGAAAACATGATTTTATTGATCTTGACAAAGAGGTGGAGGACAGACAATTTGCCACCATTTACGATAATCGGCAGACACTCTAGGACCAGGGAAAATTTTAAGAGAGACAAAGGAATCCCAGCCGTAGCGGGCAGAATGATATGCCCCGGACCATTGCGCGGAAGTGAGATCAAACTCTGCCATAACACCTGATAACAATCGGGCTTCGACGTACTGTTGTCTCTGGGAGAACTGCCGGACACACCTCTCTGGTTGGTAGTAAGTGCAGAAGAATGGGCCCAGTAACTTGAACCTCTTGCCATAAGCATAGGTGTATCTGGGAGGAGATAATTGCCGATCAAAATAGTCCCAGACTACATCATCTTCTTGAATGTTGTTGATCATAGACCGGTACTGTGCCACTGGAAGGAGCTCTTGACCATTATATCTGAAAGAGCTTGCTCGGGCTGGAACATGCTGAAAGAACCAGGGTTGAAGTGCATAGATACATCCTTCAACTAAGATAGATTCTCCAAGTGAGAATCGAGTCAGACCTCGATATAGGAAAGCGAGCGCTGCCATGGCTATAGAAAGGCGATTGGTTTGCCTACTTCCCCATCTTCTCATGAGCTGAATTATTCTGATGTCCATGTAATTCTGTCCATCTGGGAAGAGGGATAATCCTACGGTGCACAGAACCATTGCATTCTGAATCCTTTCTCTGGCTGTTCTTGATAGCGAGCTGACTTCGACGAAGGTCCCGTACTGGCGGTACAACTCGAGCAAATCGACATATTCATTCCCTTCCAACTGGATCAAAGGCCAGGATCGGCGGCCTGTCATACGAGCTAAGGAATCTCGGGGGTCCAAACCCTTGACATTGATCAGGAATTGATGTTCTAATGGATCACTTGGCTGACCGGCTGGTTCTGGTAATCCCATGATTTCTGAAAATTCATCCATTAAAACGGTCATCTCTCCCCATGGGAACCAGAAGGTACATGTTCGAGGATTCCATCGTTCTGCCATTGCATGGATCAAGTTGCCGTTAATGGTCTGCTTCCCAACTGCTGACACCAGTTCTAATCCGCACTCCCTCAAATGGTCCGGGAACATTCGGGAAAAGCTCTTTAGCCAGGAATAATACCACCGAGGAATGAAAGTTCCGGTGCTAAGGGCTCGATGTTCAGGACGACCTTGTCGCACCTCGAAGGAGATGTGACCTTCAGGAAAGATAGGATCGACTTGACTGGATGCCATCGAACTGAAAACAGAGAAAGACTCAGAATGAGACTTAGGAAAATGTGAGAAATTTTGAAAAATTTTGCAGGCAGGATGAAAATGCAGCTAGAAATTTGAGATCCAGTGGAAAGGTAGAATGTAAAATCACCTGGAGTTTTGAAAGAAATTGGATATTTGAGAAAATCATCCAGGGTTTGAGAAAAAGACCTTGTGGAAAATAAGGATATTTTGAAAAAGACCTAATGAGTTGAAAAATATTGGGAAATATAAAGAATTGAAGAAATAACACCCATACAATCACATCCTGCACAAACATTTATGCGCATACAACATTCCCTAAAAGGCTGACTCTAGATGCATCAATTTGAAAATAGCTGTAGGACCTTAATCCTAACTCTAAGTTCAGATCATCTTTGTCCAATCCAGTTATGCCGATATACCCGAACCGAAATTCGAGGTACGTGGCATATAATTTCAACTCCGGTTCTAAGGTAAGGTTTTCCAACATCCTTGAGCGCCTACCGATATACTTCGGACTGTGGCCCGCGGTACGTGGTAGGGGGGTGTTAACCCAAATCATTGGCCCAGTTGTGAGGCTCTGTCCCGAACTAGGGTTCTGGAAGAGAGCCCAGCAACGTGAAGACCGGGTAATAATAGGTAATGGAGATTTTGAAAAATGATCACATGCAAGAAATAGATGGCTCTAAATCCTAGAGAGATAGATTTTGAAAACTTTGAAGAAGCATACATTGTTTGCATTCAGATCCTAAATTGAGGAGAGTTGTATTTAGACCTAAGTCTATGTGAGCATGAAAATTTCTCCTCAATCTGGTCCTACCAAACCATGCCTAGTCTATATGCAATCAATGTCAGCTAGGTAAGAATCTAGGCTCCTAGGTTCACATGATATCAAAATAAAAGAGCTGACATTTTGTGAACATAATTTCAATAATTGAACTAAGTCAAGCATAATTTAGGTCAGACAAAGACAGGTCCCATCACGGTCGCCAAACCTGTTATCGTCGCAAAATTTTTCCCGTCTTCCCTTCCTTGCGGAAGAGAGAAAGAAATGCTTTTGCGATTCAAACTTGACCGGATTTTGGAAATTGTTTTGAAATACTCGCCTCCGTTTGAAAATTGCGGGAAAATCCATGGGATGGGGCTCGACCTGTCGGTACGAGGTTCGACCGTTCCTGCCGCCTTTAACAGGGGTAATCGAACCAAGGACCAAAATTATGCTTGACTTAGCGAAATTACCGAAATCGTGTTCTATCCTAAATGCACAGAGAATTCAGGCATGTGCTATGCAAAAATGCAAGTTGGAAAATATGATGTATGCTTAGAAAACATTTGGAGTTGGAAAGCATTTCTCAGGAAAAGATGGAAATCAATCTCTCAAGAAAACTCAGACGAAGAAGGTTTGAAATCTCGAGAAAGTTTATAAAGAGTTAGAAGAATGAGAATCTCAGGACAATTTTGAAAAGACTTAGAAAGACTTGGAAAATCATGAGGAAAATGAGAATCTCAGGAAAACTGTAGAAATTCTTGAGAAAAGATGAATATTTGAAAAGGAAAACACTTGTTGGGATAACTCAGACTTTGAGAATTTTCTCAAGAAAATGATAGAAAATTTTGTAGGAAAAATTCATTGGAGAAAGAAATTCAAAACTTAGGAAATTGAATTCCTGAGAATCTTGTCTTTTGAAATGTTGGAAAATCGATTTCTGATTCTTGAGAAATATGAAAATTCCTTTTGAAAATGGATCTTAAGAAAATAACTTTTTAAGGAAAATCACAGGAAAGCATTTGATTTGGGAAATCCAACTCCGAATATCATCATAGTTTCTTGAGAAAATCGATTCCATGAAGTGAAAATCTTTTTGAGAAAATCATGAGAAAAATGAATGATGCAGATGATTTGAATGAATGAATGCACTTTGAAAAACTTTCTGAAAAATTTGTTGGAAAATGTGGATTAAGCCAAAGTAAATCCTTCATATATTCTGACTGTGGCCATGAATATATTCAGGGTTTATTTGAGTTAATTCACAATATTTTGAAAACATTGGAAATATGAGGTGCATTTTCAAGATAGCCTAAGAGTGTAGGCTCAATATGACTGGTAGAGAGATGATGGATCTGGGTCTCGTCCATATTCCGACTAGGGCCGTAAATATGGACTCCACCGAGTTCATCAACTCTCTAAGAGTTGGTGCACGTGCCATTCGTGTTCATCCACGGTGAATTTTGAAAATTTGAGATATATGCATCATAGAATCAGGATATTACTGAAATCAAACTATATGAGATGCGACCTAATCTAAGCAGTAAAAGTAACTCTTATTCCAAGGTTTACATTGGATTGTTACATTGCATAACATAAAGTAAAAGAAAATTGAAATGGATCCAAGGAATCTGCATCTTCTAGATTTTCCTGCAAAATGAGAGTTAGTACAAAATAACCAAGGAAATGATCATATATATATAATATATACAACGAAGAGATATATACATATATCAAAATGCTAAAATAGGTGCTAAATGTCATATAACAATGGAAGTGTAACTATATGAGAAAATATATACATGAATGCTCATATATGGAAATAAGGACACATGGAAGTATATATATCTATATATATAAGTATATATCTATGTACATATATATATATATACATGTATATATACATATATACATATACATATAGTTAAACATATATATATATATATATATATATAGATATATATATACATATAATGAGAAAATATGTACATACCAATGGAAACTACATATAATAGGTAAAATCAGAAATTACAAGTATATACAGTTTCTGTAGGTGATTTCACACAACCATAATTCTCAAATTACAAAGTAATTTTCAATGAAAATGGGAATAGAGCTTCCCTATATATCCATAATGAAGCACACCAAAGATGGTTAGGAGATCACGATTGGATATAGAGATATTCGTTCATGAACATGGTCAAATATCAAGACTGCACACTTGCAGCAGAAAATGAATGTGCAGGAAATGGGTTGTGGAAGCATCAATGGCTATTTCAAGGATATCATGAAAATGATATGAAAAGCTTGGTGAATAGGTGAAAATGTCATGGAAAGTGATGAAATAATGTGTATAATTGGTGCTGCAAATGGAGTGATATAGCAAACAAGAATTTAGCACTAAGCTAAGCAAAATTTTATAAAACCAAGGGTGATATTCCAGCCATAGCTTCATAAAACAGAAATTGTAGCATCAAATGATGAAATTCCAGCCATAACTTCATAAAACCAGAATTTAACCCTCAAGCTCATAAATCACGTGATGAAGTTCCAGCCATAACTTCATAAAACAGAATTTTAAACATCAAGCTAAACAAAAATTTCATAAATCAAATGATGATGTATTTACAAGAGTAAGAGAAAAGAAAAATGCATGTAATAGCAAATACTCATGAAGTGATATATATATATATATATATATAAGTATGTATATACATATATATATACATATACATCCATATATATATATATATACACGTATACATATAGGTAGATATACCATAGATATACATATATATAGATACATATATACATATAACGAGAAAATATATATTTTTAATGGAAATTCCACATAATGGGTAAAACCAGAAAATATATGTATATACAATTTCTGTAAGGGATTTTACACAGTCATATCTCTCAAATTACAACACATTTCTCAACGAGATCGGGTATGGAGCTTCCCTATATATCAATAATGAAGCGTGCAAAAGATGGTCTGTAAAGCCTGAATGAATATTAAAATATTCATACATGAACAAGGCCAATTATCAAGACTGGGCTCCTGCAGAAAATCATGTTTATGACAGAAAATCCAATTGATTTCTAGATTGAATGCCTTGTAGGTACTTCCATAAGTCTTATCTTCTAGCTCCTCAGTGACTTTATACCCCTCTACCACTTCAATTCGGCACAGCCCCCAGATGGGTGATACCTTACAGATCTTTTAATTGACTATTCACACAGGTGATATTAGTGACTGAATACCCATCCCTTGCTTGGTCTTTGAAATTCAAAACTTTTATAAATGGGAACACAAAATAAAAGAAACCATTCTGGAAAACCCATTTTTTTTTTTTTTTTTATGATACAAAACACCAACCAGCAGATGATCGATACCCTGGATGCAGCTTTTATATGCTTAAATAAACTGACGTCATCTGCAAACAACCATACTAATCTGCAATATCTTAGGCATCACTGCTGTAGCTTCAGCATTTAACTTAACTAATAAAATATACCAGAAAAAAAAAAAATAAAATAAAACACCAGCTTCATTCATACCACCAATTACATAAAAGTTATTGTCCATGGAACACCCAAAACAATGCTGCCTCTGTTTTTTTTTCTTTTGGTGAACCAGACGTGAAATCCCCATCAACACTATCAGCAAACCTAGCATACCTAGCAGTACATGATTGTGTGTGTGTATGTGAGAGAGAGAGACTGTAGCTGAAGCAAGAACAAAATGGCAATTGGCAACATTAGTTGGATATTTTAGAGATTCTCAGAGAACATCCTCAAACAGAGCAACGTATTCTGGAATTATGAGTTAAGTATAGATTCAACAAATAAAGAAAAAGAAAAAAAAAAGAAAAAAAAAAAATTATACTGATAACCATTACAGAGATAATATATTCTGATAATGTGTGACGTTGGAATGAGAGATTCAGTCCATGAAAAGGACTAACCTCTCATCCAATTAGTTTTGATTCTCCAAAACATTTACTTTGAACCTATTCCTCATGCTAAAACTCACGCATATTCACAGCATAGTCCTCCCTGTTCACAATTGACAATAACGTCCGATTTAATAAAATATAGACAAAAGGTGCAAATCAACGTTGAATCACATTACCTAGTGATCTCTTGTGTTAGCTGAATCTGTAACTTGTAAATGGATGCAGAGGGATTCCAGTGGGAGCAGAATTTGCAGATCCTCCTCTTCTCTTTGGCAGAAAGGAAATGGCTTAAAGCCTTATGACTTCCCCCAACTTGTAGATCCCCTGCTGGATTGGCTGTTGTTTCTATTGCTGGACTGAGGTGAGTGGGGAAAACCTTGGATGGCGGCAGCCCCTTTGAAATTTCAGCTGGTGTGCTGAAGCCGATGCAGAGACAGCTGCTGGAGGTACCCTGCGGCTAGTCTGAAGGAGATCAAGACTTGGCTGGGCTGCGACTGAGGATGGCTTGAAGGAAATCTTCTGAAGGTCGATGAAGACGTGACCTGGGCCTCCTGCTGAAGATGGCTCTCCTCCCTCAAATGGCTGGGGCTGAAGCCGGTGAAAACGCTTCTCCCCTTTCCCCTTTGAGCTCCCTGCAAAACCGAAAATCTTCGATTCAAATCCCTCCTTTCTCGTGAATGCCCTGTTCCCCCTTTTAAAACTTTCCCTTCTCACAAGAAAAACGCAGCTCTCCCTTCCGTTACAAAAATTATTAATTTTTTTTTTTTTTTTTTTTTTTGAAAACTTTTGAAATTTTTGTAACTGAACTTTGAAAACTCGCCGTTTTAGGGTCTGGGCAAAATCTTAGGTTTTTTTTTTTTTAAAATCACTTTGGGTTTATTGACCTAAGTCTTAGATAACTAAGCATTTTAGGCAAGTTTGGCTATGATTTTTTTTTTCTTTAAAACTGTTTCTAAAAAATGAATAGTGATATCATAAAAAAAAAAAAAATTTAATGATAATAATAAATGGGAGATGCCACCTCAGCCATCTTAAAAAAAAAAATATTTTTTTGTTGAAAATAAAGCTTTAAAGCTTTATTTTGTTTTATAAAATCCTTTCTTTTAAAATAGGGTGCCCCATGTGTGTGGGCCCACTAACTAAAATATAAATAAATAAATATTGAGAAAAAAAAAAATTGCAAAAGGAACTTCGGGTGGGTCCCGCTCAAGATAAAACATTATTTATTTTCAAGAATTTGGAAAAATTGGTTTTTTCAGGACAAAAAATATAGATAAAATAAATGTAAAAATTTTTGTAAGGAGATTTAAAATCTTTTTGCAAAAAGTTTTGAGATAAAATCTTTAAAATTAATATCCAAATATCCAGATTGTTTTTCTTGAAAAAAAAAAAAATTTGTAATTCAAAGTCCTGGGGGTAAAATGGGAAAGATTGGCAATTTTGAAAACCCAGGGTTTTAAAATTCAATTTGAAAAAGTTTAAAAATCAAATCTGGATTGACAATTTTGAAAATCAGGAGTTCTGGATCTCAAAATGACATGCTGTGCAGTGAAATGACGCAATGCTATGCAAAGACATGTTCTATGAAATGTCACTCTGAGCTCGGACTTGGAAATTTTAGCTTTTTGTCCATAAAACAAGATTTTGAATTTTTGCAATTTGAAGATGTCTCTGAACCTAAATATGGAAATTTTGAGTCTCAAGAGTAAAATTTAGGACTTTCTGCAAGGTTCAATCTTGGAAAATGACCATTTTGCCCTTTATTGCTTCTGGAGAACTGAAATGTGCCGATTGAGGGCAATGTCAAGAAAGTGAGTGAAAATTTGGGGTGTTTACAGGATGCTAAATAATAACAAAATAATGTAAATGGAGAACTTACTATAACAGTTGTCACAGAATTCAGTAAATACACTGTCATGACAGGTTGAGAATCACAAATGTAGCTGAAATATTGCCTTTCTGTTAAACTCATTTGAGAAAACATACCAATTATCAAGCAGTTGATTACCAATAGGCTTTTATCCCATCATAAGGAGAGATTTCATGCTGCAGAGTCCCACACTAATTACCTCCTATCACACCCATTGGGCATGTCAAATATTATAATGGCATGCATTACGGATCAGGACTTAACGACCAGAGCTTGCTGGAACTCCTATTAAACCTACTTGAGAATACATATTGTCCACCCGATAAGGTCTTACAGTGAGAGATGATTGAATATTACCAATGGCAATGTACCTGCCCCTCCCTTTATTGTCAGGAGTTGGCTACCCGCAATTTTATTCTTGAAATTTCAGCCATATCCAGGTGATGGCTGTTTTTACTAGAAGAATGAACTAATTCTTTCGGCTTAAAAGCTTCACAAATAGGCTCCCATTTTATTTAATAGGTTGCAAGACTGGAGATTGGCGAGGGCTGACAAGGACCACCCCCAACTTCTTTTCTTCAATAATTCTGTCATTTTCTTTTACAAACAGTCCTGGAGAAATTTGATCGACGGTGGTCCCCTATGGGACAACTGTATTTTGAACAAGGAACTTGTCCTTGCACTGCATATCAGGTGGAGCATTTTCTTGGCCTTGCCTTGTAACTAAAAGAAAAATTGAAAGCCAAGATCAACGCAAACAATGTACAACACAAACATCTATATAGTGCGAAGCCCATCACAAGATAAAACTGGGAGGCCAAAGATGGTGAACACAGAGCCATCCTAACATATTGAAGAATGGACCAAGTACTATTGCAATGTGTATAAAGAAATATTGGAAAACACACTTACAGGAGAGATGAAAAGGGACAAGGTGAATCTGTCACAAGGTGTGTGAGATAAAAAAAAAAAGGGGTTATATAATAAGAAAACAGTGTGTGCGTGGCGAGGCACACATACAATGAGCGAAATACTACAAAAGAAAATGAAATGAAATACAACCGGCCACTATCGAAACAGAAAATTTAGTGTCAACAAGTATTTAAAGTAAAACAAGAAATCAAAACCGAGATGAAAGAAGGAAGCCATGAATCAGATAAATGATTCCAACATAAGCCGATCTATCAAATGAAACTAAAAAAAAAGGATGAAAGAAAAATAGAAATGAGAAAATGAATCAAAATAAGACATGAACCATGATCTACAGCATGGTAATGAGAAAGTCGACATGACAATTCATCAATCAAAAGAAAGAAAAACAACAAAAATAGAACACAAAAAAACAAAAAAAAAATGTCAGAGTCGAATCATTCTGTTAATGTCGCACAGAGGTAAACCGATTTGTTATAAACAAATCAATGTTATCACGGATGCTTCATTGGAAGGAAAGAAAAAAAAAATTAAAAAAAGGGAAGATTCAAATGAAATCAGAGAGGAAGGGGGGATTTACCAGAGCTCTGTAGGGATAACCGATCTTTTCGTTGGTTGGAGGGCACCAGAAAGAAAAGGGGAAAATGAAGGAGAAGAGATGCGATCGTAAGAACAAAAAAAACCTTTTTCTCCCCTTGAGTCCCCTGCGTGCTCCCCTTTTAAAGCGGAAGAGGAGGGTTCTGGAAGCAGTCGGTTGGGCATCGATGGTTGATATGAAGGTGCTCATCGATCGAAGGGTGGAAGCTTGGGGATGTAGATCGAACGGGGAATCGGGCTACTGAGAGGGGAAGATGAGCAGGGTCGTTGGAGATGAACGGTGGTCGAGGAAGGAAGGTTGCACATGGTGGGGGTTTGGCCATGGAGCAAGAGAGGAGAAGGCGAGTTCGGGTTTCAAAACCCTAATTCGGCCCTTAAACATCGAAAATCAAGTTTTCCAAAAAGGGACCGCCTTTTCAGGTTTTTTTTTTTTTAAAAAAAAAAAATGGTTAAATGCGAGTTTTTCGGCAAAATCTTCAAAAACCACGTAGTCTTTCCTAATTTTTTTGGTTTTTTTGCATGATTTTTCCATTTTTTTGTATTTTTGGAACAGAATCTAAGTTTTTTACACGAAAACAAAGATTAAATATTATTTTTTTTGTATTTTTCTGAGAAATATTTACAAGAGTATTTTCCTGAGAATTTCAGACCATTTTGGGGAAATTTCTTCAGAGGAATGGGTTTGGATCCAAGTTTTGAGAAAACATTCGAGTTTTAAGCCTCAAATTGAGGAAATTTAATTCAATGGATCCAAACGGATACCGGACGAACTGTCTGAGCTTTTCAAAAGTTATTTTTGGTAATTTTGAGAATTTGATTTAAAATTGGATAATGAAGCTTAGATTTGGATTTTGATGTAGATCCGAATCCGAAATTAAGTCAGATATGTAAAATGAATTTAATTTCAACAAAATTTGAGAAATAAAAATGGATTTTAGATTTAAAGCCGACTCAATTACCCAAAAGATGGGGGAAAAGGGCAAAAATGGGATATTTACAACATTTTGAAAAATTTGAGGTGTTCACAGATGCCCCTCTTTGCTACTAAGCCGGTTGGAAGCCGAGCTTGGTGGCAAAGAAACACTCCAAATTTTGAAAAATGCCCAGTCAGCCGATCTGAGCTGGGTGTGGAGGAATTATTTCAAGAACATGGCTTTTCAGGCTTAAAAACCTTATCCTGAACGGTCCTGGGGGGGACAAAATCCTCGACAATGATGCGACTGAATGATAAAAATGAAGAAATCGTGATGGGACTTTGGGCGAAGATCCCAAAATGGTGAAAGGTAAGAATTTTGATCAAGTCTCATGGGTGAGACGAGATCTACCTTTTGGAATGACTTAGGTTTAGCCCTTAACCTGGACGGGACGAAGATAGATCAAGATAATTTGGATGGGGGAAGGAAACATAAACGGACCTCAATGGGACATTTTGAGAGAAATGCCTCATGAGATGAAACTCAAGGACGATCCTTTTCCTGGATGGATGTACAAAGAGCATGGATTCCTTTGTGGGAAAAACTATGATGGGATGGGAAGGATTACCTCGTCTAAGCGAGGCTCAGGTTTAACCCAAACCTGAAAGGAAGGTAACTCGCGGAGCGAGGTTCAGGCTTCACCCTTATCCTGAGAGGGACGACCACACAGAATCTTTGAGTGAAGAAACCGTGATGGGACAACAAATGCATCGCCGAAGCGAGATTCAGGTTTAACCCTTGACCTGAGTGGGAGATGATGTGGAATCTTCGAATGGAGAAACCGTGATGAGACTAGAAAGGATATCTAGTCGGAAAATGAGACTCAGGTTTAACCCTAACCTGAACGGAAGATACCTCGTGAAGTGAGGCTCATGCTTAACCCTTAACCTGAAAGGGACGATGATACGGAATCCTCGGATGAAGAAACCATGATGGGGCCTTCGGAATTTGGACGAACAAATCCAGAAGGGGTCTGCGAGAAGAGAAAAACAAGGGGTTCCCTAAAGCTTGGAAAGGGGATGATCTTGGGCGCCTCATTGCTGAGACTAAAAATCAACTTTCTAAAACAGACGACCTCTCGCAGAAGTTTTGGGTGGTACCTCGAGGAGCGAGGTAACAGGTTTAATCCTTAGCCTGAATGGATACAGGATCCTCGAGGAGCGAGGAAAACTGCGAAGGGCCTCTAGACTTTGCACAACAAGTCCAAGAGGGGTTTTACAAAAAGGATAAAAAATGGGGGTCCCTAAAGCTTGAAAAGGGATTGTTCTTGGGCGCCTCATTGCTGAGACTAAAAATAGCTTTTGACAATAACAGATCTTTTGCAAAAAGTTCAGGTTTAACCCTTATCCTGAGCGGGAACTGTCTATGGCGGGGCAGTGGGGAGCACAGGGAAGTGTGCAAATCTGAGAGCGCTCAGATCAGACGGAAGGAAAGGACCTTTCAGTCCTAAGGAGGGATGACGTCAGGATACGTCAAAACGATCTCAAGTTCACACTTCATGTTGGGATAATTAGAAAATATTGCCAATAAGATGCCAAAAATTGTAGTTGATTCAGAATGATTGAATTGTGCTCATGTGTGAAGATATCACCTCTTTCTACCTAGAGTATTAGCTTCAATTGGGCTAACTCTGTAGAACTTAAGAATCAATTTCAAATTTGTTGCTGTTGAGCTTCTTTAAGGAAGACATCAATTTCCCTGATATGAAAAGAAGAGGAAATATTCTTAGCTTCATAAAAGCAATTAAATGAAAAGATATTGATAAAGAATTTCACATAGATAAAGATGATTCTTGACAGTTTCGGGCAGTTTGATATCCTGGGCATTTCCCATGATGATCTTTTTGCACTCTTTTGAACCATGGATCTTTTTTGGGTTCTTTCACATCCTCCTTCATTTTGGAGATGTCCTGACTTTTCTCTCTTTTTTGAGGAAGGGTACGTCACAAACTCCTTCATCTTGGAGATGCTCCGATCCTTCTTTTTCTTTCTCAGGGATTATGACATTGGTTCTTGGGTTGAAATCTCTAAATGATAGCAGAAATCAAATATCTTTTAGGGTTTGTCGGTAGGTTCATCGCATCCGCCTTCATCTCGACGGTGATCCGAACTTTCCCTGGAAGGATCCGTCACAAACTCCGTCATCTTGGAGATGTTTCAAATCTTCTTTGGCCCCGGGGGTCCACTCGCTTAATTCGCCTTCATCTTGACGACAATTGAGAGATACCTTTTGCGGATATTTGATTGCAGCTTAGCCTGGATGACTGAAGATATATGGATTGGGTAGGTTCTTTTTACTGCCCAGGATATTTCCACTGTCTTACCGCCAAAAGAATAATCTTTAAGAATGCACCACTGCTATGATTAATATCAGTTCACTTATGGCTTTTCAACATCATTGAATTTTCCTTTGCCGGTCATATCGAAGATTTTTCTTCATCCTCTTGGTCGACCAACAGAACAACTTGAATTTAGTTCTTATTTTGCAAGAGTCTTGCTCTTTTGAAAATGATACTGGAGGTAGTTTGAGATAATTCTTTGTGCGATGAAAGTTTTGAGATCAATAATGACTTTGGATAGCAAATTGGCAACGTATTCTAGAAAACCCTTGACGAAGGTCGCTTGATATCGAGTTGACACGTCCGTGACAAAATTCTTCTCTCTTTTTCCCCAAAAGAGAGACTCAGGCTTAAGCCCTTACTGAATGGGAAGTTGGAAATACTCCCCTCTTCCCTGAAAGAGGAGGTGTTTGCAAAATGGAACTTTCGAAGAGAAATTAAGTTTTCGTCAAAACTCCCTATCTCTAGGCTTCACTTATGGAAAGGCGACCGAAAAACAAAGTTGAGAAAGTATCACAGAGGAACGAGTCCATCACACTCTCCCTAGAAGAGGGTCCTCTGTGAAGGGGTTGGCCAAAGATGATAAAAACAGGGGCCACAAAAAAAATGAGCTTCCGTCGAAGCTCTCCCTGGAAAAAGGGTTCTCTTGTGTAAAGTTAGTTGTTGTTTTGCAAACTATTCGCAAAGAAAATGAGTCCCTTCAAACTCTCCCTGGAAGAGGATTCTTGCGAACGGAATATGGTTGCATGCGAAAGGAACGAGCTCCCTCGAACTCTCCCTGAAGAGGGTCCTTCGCAAGAGAAAAAGATTGATTTTTTTGATAAAATGATGACCTGGAGGTCGAAATTGAGAATTTAGAACTTGAAATGATGATGCTTGGTTAGCACAAAGACTGAACCTAGAGGGCTAACTGATTAGTCAGCCAAACACTAGCACGAGCGCTAGATGTGCCAGCACGAGCACTGGATTTAAAAAAAATGCCTCAGTATGAGCGTTGGGTTTTTTGAAAAATGCACACCAGTACAAGCACTGGATTTTCGAAATGCACACCAGCACAAGCACTGGCTGGTTTAATAGGAGAATTTGAAAATGAGACCGACATTCAAAGATACTTGAGAATTAAGCGAGAATGATTGCCGGTGTTTCAGGATTATCCCTTATCCTGAAGGGGAAATAGGATAGACATTTGATGAAAATTTAGGGAAAATGAAAAATGCTAGTCGGAACTCGGTTTTTTTCAAATATAAGAAATGAGTGAGAATTGAGTTTGGAAACTCGTATTCTCAACACAACAATTTGTCCAACACGAGCATTGGATTCAAAAGGAAGTTCAAGTCGGAACTTGAAACTTTAGAAATGAGAATATATAAAAAAGAAAAATCTGAGTCGGAACCCAGTTTTTAAATATAAGAAAATGAATGAGAATTGAGTTCGGAAACTCGTATTCTCAACACAACAATTTGTCCAACACGAGCATTGGATTTAAAAGGAAGTTCAAGTCGGAACTTGAAACTTCAGAAATGAGAATATATAAAAAGGAAAATCCGAGTCGGAACCCAGTTTTTAAATATGAGAAAATGAATGAGAATTGAGTTCGGAAACTCGTATTCTCAACATAACAATTTGTCCAACACGAGCATTTGATTCAAAAGGAAGTTCAAGTCGGAACTTGAAACTTCAGAAATGAGAATATATAAAAAAGGAAAATCCGAGTTGGAACCCGGTTTTTAAATATAAGAAAATGAATGAGAATTGAGTTCGGAAACTCGTATTCTCAACACAACAATTTGTCCAACACGAGCATTGGATTTAAAAGGAAGTTCAGATCGGAACTTGAAACTTCAGAAATGAGAATATATAAAAAGGAAAATCCGAGTCGGAACCCGGTTTTTAAATATGAGAAAATGAATGAGAATTGAGTTCGGAAACTCGCATTCTCAACATAACAATTTGTCCAACACGAGCATTGGATTCAAAAGGAAGTTCAAGTCGGAACTTGAAACTTCAGAAATGAGAATATATAAAAAAGGAAAATCCGAGTCGGAACCCGGTTTTTAAATATAAGAAAATGAATGAGAATTGAGTTCGGAAACTCGCATTCTCAACATAACAATTTGTCCAACACGAGCATTGGATTTAAAAGGAAGTTCAAGTCGGAACTTGAAACTTCACAAATGAGAATATATATATAAAAAAAGGAAAACCCGAGTCGGAACCCAGATGAGAAGGAGATAATTCCTACCCAAGAGTCGGATTTTTAGAAGAATTGACAAAATGCATGAATAGATTCTGCCGATTACAAAGATTTATTCAAGATTCTTGACCCAAGATGGTCTGAATTTTGATGACTTCAGGATTTTCCCTTATCCTGAAGAGGAATGAATAAAGGTTGATATGAATTGAAGAGTTTATGGGAAGTAGTTAAGGTTTTATCCCTTAACCTGAAAGGGATGTAAAATAAAAGATCGATAAAATTTAAAAGTTTGATAAAAACTTGATAAAAACTTGACTAGATGAACAAATCGATGAAAATTCAATTAAATTGGAAAATGAAATAGATGCCAAATAAAAATAGATCAACTGAAAAATTGACAAGTTTTTCAGAAAAAGAGTTCGTCTAATCCTGCCTGCATATGACGAAGGAAGACATGTATAGATCAAAAATAAAAATGCCCCAGTATCAGGGAGAAGATGTGAGAATTTAATAGAAAATCGTCGCTTTATTGAAGAGTACAAAAGGCTAGGAATTTAAGTGTAAAATCTCTTCAAATGTAAAGCATTAATAGGATCTGGCAGTTCCGCCCCATCTGCATTGATCAGACGATAGGAATTTCGGGGCAATGCTTCCTTAATCACATAAGGGCCTTCCCAATTGGGTGACCACTTGCCCTTCGGTCGATGCTTGAGATGAGCTGTCGATCTGAGCACAAGATCATTGACTCGAAATCTTCTCTCAATGACCGATTTGGCGTAGTGCCGAGCTATCCTTTGACGATAGGCTTGAGCGTGCTCTGCTGCCTTGAGTCTTTTCTCGTCTAATAGATCAAGCTGTACCAGTCTCTGCTGTTGATACTGATCAAGTGGAAGTTCAGTGAGCGACGCAAATTTGAGCACGGGCTTCTGAACATGTAGAGGTAACACCACCTCCGTCCCATAAACAAGCTCTGAAGGTGTAGCATTGGTTGGGGTTCGAATGGTGGTTCGGTACGCCCAAAGTGCATCGTGCATCTTCTCGTGCCAATCACGGCCTGTTTCCACTGTTCTTTCCAGAATGCGGATCAAAATCTTGTTGGTGGCCTCGGCCTGGCCATTCCCTTGGGGATAGTAAGGAGCTGAGAAGTGGTGATGAATCCCGAACTTCGAGCAGAAGGTCTTCATCTTCTCATTCTTGAAATGGCTGCCATTATCTGACACAATATCATGTGGGACGCTGAAGCGACAGAGAAGGTTTTTATGAATAAATGAAACCACATGCCGGCCTTCTACTGTTCGCAGAGTTACAACCTCGACCCATTTGGTGAAGTATTCTGTAGCTGCGAGGAAGTATTTGTGGCCATTAGATGCAGAAGGAGTGATTGGACCAACTACGTCGAAGGCCCACATTGAAAAGGGCCAAGGAGAGACCACGGATTGCAAGTATGCGGCTGACGCATGAATGGAAGGTGCGTGCATCTGACATTTGATGCACTTCTTTACGAATTGATGGCAATCCTGCTGCATGGTTTCCCAGTAATATCCTGCACGGATAATCTGCTTGACGAGTGTTTGGTAGCCGACGTGGCCACCATAAATTCCCTCGTGTGCCTCTTGGACAACTTCCATGGCTTCATCCTTATCTAAACATCTAGCATACTCGGAATTGAACCCACGATGGTAGAGAGTATTGGCAAGGATGAAATAGCGGACTGACATGCGTTGAATTGCACGTTGCTCCTTTCTTGGCATGTCTGGTGGGAATTCACCAGTTTCGATAAAGCTTTTGATGTCTTGGTACCAAGGCTTTTCCTTCTGAGCGGCCTGGTTCACTTGCTCAACTGGAATGTAGGCAGGTTGATCAAGTCTGCCGATCTCGAAGGAACGACAGGATTCACTGTCTTTAAAAGACAAAATAGAGCCTAAGCAGGCTAAACCATCGGCTATGTGATTGTATTCCCTCTTGACATGATTGAGCTGAAATTCTTCAAGGTTGCCTATGAGAGCTAAGGCAATCTTCTGATAAGGGATTAACTTTGAATCCTTGACTTTCCATTCGGCATTAACTTGACTGACAACAAGTAATGAGTCGCCGAAGGCGTGTACTCTCTTGAAATCAAAGCTTTGCAAAATTTTGAGGCCTTGTATTAGAGCTTCATACTCGGCCATGTTATGAGTACATTGGAAATTGAGCTTGAGGGAATAAGGGAGCATCTCCTTTTCAGGAGTGATCAACAAAATCCCAATCCCTATGCCAGACATATTTCTGGCTCCATCAAAGAATAGAGTCCAGACTGGAGATTCCTGAATACTGCAAATTCGATCATCAGGAAAATCATCTTCCGCTTTGATTTCTTCTGTTAACGGTAAATCTGCCAACTGATCTGCGATGGACTGACCCTTGACTGACTTCTGAGAAACGTATTCCAAGTCATACTGCATCAGGAGGACTTGCCATTTTGCAATCCATCCAGTAAGAAAAGGTTGTTCAAGGATATACTTGAGAGGATTGAGCCTTGACAAAATCTTGATTTCTGATGCCATTAGATAATGTCTCAGTTTCTGACACATCCATACTAAGGCTAGACATGTTTTCTCCATCTAGGAGTATCTCTTTTCATAATCAATGAAAGTCTTGCTGATGTAGTAGATGGCATGCTCTATTCGGCTGCCTTCCTCATACTGCGCAAGAAATCCGCCACAAGCATTGTGGTTGACAAAAATATACAAAAGCAGCGGCTTTCCGAGTTCGGGTGGCTTCAGAACTAGTGGATTGAGAAGATACTGCTTGATGCGCTCAAATGAGAGCTAGCATTCTGATCCCCATTCAAATTTCACTTCTTTTCTTAATAAGTGATTGAAGGGCTCGCATCTCATGGCCAAGTTGGAGATGAAGCGCCGTATAGACTGAATGTGACCTTGAAGGCTTCGCAGTTCTTTGAGATTGGTGGGAGGCGGCATGTCAATGATTGCCTTTGCTTTGGCAGGATCCACCTCTATGCCTTTCTTGCTGATCATGTAGCCAAGTAGCTTGCCTGACTCTACCCCGAAGACACATTTCTGCGGATTGAGCCTCAGCTTGTAGAGAATAAGTCTTTCGAAGACTTGGCTGAGAGCATCAAGATGATCCTCGCTTTCTTTAGATTTGACCAGAATGTCATCCACGTAGGCATCAATGTTCTTGTGCATCTGATCATGAAAGATTACTGCCATAGCCCTCTGATAGGTTGCCCCAGCATTCTTGAGTCCAAACGGCATGACTGTATAGCAAAAAGTACCCCAAGGTGTGGTGAAGGAAGTTTTGGATTGGTCACGAGCGGCCAATTTGATTTGATTGTAGCCTGAGTATCCATCCTTGAAGGAGAACATGGCATGGCCTGCCGTGCTATCGATCACAAGATCGATGTTGGGGAGTGGATAATCATCCTTTGGGGTTGCTTTGTTCAGATCTCGGAAATCGATGCAGATTCGAACTTTGCCATTCTTTTTGGGGACTGCCACAATGTTCGCCAACCAATCTGGATATTCGATGGTCCGAATGAATCCTGCTTTTAATAACTTTTCAAGTCCTTCTTTAACTTGTGGTGCCACTCGAGGATCCATTTTTCTTAGTTTCTGCTTGATTGGTTTGCAATCCGGCTTCAACATAAGGCGATGCTCGACTAACTTGGAGTCTAAACCTGGCATATCTTCATAAGTCCAAGCGAAAACTTCCTGATGCTGTTTGAGGAAGTAGATGAGCCTTTCCTTCTCATCTAAACTTAGACTGGAACCAATTTTGAGGATTCTTGGATCATCTTCTGAACCAATATTGACATCCTCTGTTGGATCCTGAACCAACGACGATGGTTCATCCTGCTTCTGAATGTTGGCAAATTCAGCAAATCTTGAATCATCGAGTCGAATTCTGCCAACTCTTCAATCTGCTCTGTCATTTTGCTGACTTTTGCCTCTGCCCTCGCTTTGCATGCTCTGGCTGGTTTATTTTGAAAAAGGTTGGTATTGATGACGAGCTTTTTGAACGATTTAGGGGCCATGATCCTGGCAATCCTGGAAGCGGAAAAGAAGGCCTTTGAGAAAAAGGTAAAATGTTCGAAAAATAGCCTTTTGCTTGGTATTTACAAGTGATTGTTTTGAGGAAAAGAAAGAAACTGGGGCAGATCTTGCCCTTACAAGATGACAGAAAGGAAGGAAAAAGCAGAAAACACTGGCATTGTCTTCCTTACTGGGCTCCCTTGACGAAGATGGTCTTTCTGCCTGATGACTGACCTGTGAAACCCAAGCCTGTGCTGGTGACATGCTGATCGGGGATGATCGGCTCCAAGATGCCGTCTTCATTTCTGCCCAAACTCCTGAAGGGTTGATAACCGTGCTTCATTAGGAGATCAAAGCCTTTCCATGTTTTTGAGAACCGAGGAAAAAGCGGGTGATCTTTGAATGAAGTATAATCGAGGCATCCTCCTAATTTGAAGAAGCGAGGTCCCTGCCACTGAATAACTGCGGTGACATTTTCTGTCGGCTGGATTTCTTTCAAGTTTAGCATATCCAGACTTTCACTCAGATTAATCTCTTCGGCTTCCCGGATGCTCGGGATGTCGGCAGTGAAAGTGGGATGGGGAATCATCGGCTGTGGGAGTCGTTCTTCCGGATCCTCTCCTAGGACCGTAGTGATCATCCCCCCCTTCGACCATTTTATACACTGGTGCAGGGTTAATGGGACCGCATTGGCATTGTGGATCCAGGTGCGCCCCAGCAACAGATTGTATGTTGGCGGTACATTGACCACATGGAAGAGTACAGTATGCACCGAATAGTTGATAAAAATTTTGAGAAATATCTTTCCCTTGGCTGTCTGCCCATGGTTATCAAAGCCGTAGATCGTGATCGGATCTGGGGTGTATTCCTCTTCTTTTAAACCCAACGCCTTGGCTGTCATCTCTGGACAGATATTCAGGCTGCTGCCTCCATCGACGAGCACATGAGGGACTGTCATGCCCCTGGTCCGCACTACTATGTATAGGGCGTTGTTATGAAACGAATGAGGCTTTGGCAAATCCTTGTCAGAAAAGGTGATCGGTGCATTTGTCATGGCCTGATTGACGATTTGAGCCATGTCTTGCGGAGTCGTGCTAGGCTTGACTTTGATCTTTCTGAGAAGATCTTCTAGCACTTGCTGGTGCTCAGATAAAGCGTGAGTCAGGTCCAAGATAGAGATGTTGGATAATGCAGTAATTGGCTTCTGAACTGACCCTGAAGCTTCTTCTTTCTTCGAAGCTGCCTTGATAAAGCGCTTCGGGATCCTGGGGACCACTTTGGTAATTTTCGTCATTGCCTTTGTTGGTTTGCTGGAAGATGCAGTGGCATCCGCCCTCTTGACGGATGATTGTGCCTGGCGAAGGACTAGGACCCGATGTTGATCCTGAATGTCCTGCCTAGAACATGGTTGGATACTGCCTTGCAGAGAGAATGCCTGCTCTGTGATGACCGAAGCTGAATGTTTAGGGAATGGTTTGGACAAGATCTTTGGCTGCTGCTCATCCTCGTCCTCAATTAGCATGTTCTTGTCAATACAATCTTGAATGATGTTTTTGAGGACAAAACAGTGCTCGGTGTCATGTCCCACAGTCCGATGAAATTTGCAAAATTTATCCGTCCATTTACCCATGGCGACGGGAGGGTCTACTACCTGGGGGAGCTTAATCATTCCTTTCGACATCATATATTCTACGATGTCTTCGCGGGACTGTTCTAAGGCTGAGAACTCCCGATCATAACTCCAACCTTCGTGCTTCGGCTTTTCTGGCTGCTTCGCTTCTGGCTGGGGCACTGGTTGGACGGGTTGTGGCTTAACAAATTTTCCCTTCTGGGCTGCAGAGTTTGCTCTCTCGGCCCTGGGATGCCCTGAGTTCTTGCTGCGATTCTTCTTGCTTTTCTTTTTGCCAGAGCTACTGCTGTTGTCAGGAAAATCCGTGGAATAAGCAACATGAGCCTTTTTCTTCTGCTCAGGGTTTCCTCGGACGAAAGGGTAACCCTCATACAGGCCATTATCCAGGCCGGTCTCGAGCCACTCGGCTCTCTCAATCAGTTTGATGAATGACTTAGCGGGCGATGTGGAAATGAGGTTCCTTAGAGGCTGGGCGAAATTATTCAGAATAATCTGCAGGGCATGCTCCTCTGGGATGGGGACCTTTATTCTGTTACAGGTGCTTCTCCACCTGTGGATGAATTCACTGGCTTTCTCATTCTCCATCTGTTTTAAATTGTACAGATGATTGAGGGTGGGTGAGGCTTCAACATTGAACATAAAGCGTTCTATGAACAAATTCACAACTTTATCGAACTCTCTTAGTTCGATAGGATTAATGTGGTTTGCATACCACCTGGCCGCTACCCCTTCTAGGCTGCGAGGAAAGCAGATGAATAACGCCCGATTATCTTTCCTGAAACAGCCGCATTCGGCATAAAAGGTGGCCAAATGAGCCTTGGGGTTGCTAGTTCCGTCGAATTTAAGGAACTTGCGAGGGAGATTCTCCAAATTGTCATCCCCGTCCAGACCATGATAAAAGTCTTCAGCGGAGTAGGTCTGCTTGCCCTTGCTTTTAGCCTGGATATCTTTGATAGCCCGATTCATTTCTTTCATCTGCTCTTGCATCAAACCATTAACCGGAACGGGCTTGTTGATTGATTCGGGCTCTGCAGTGGTTTTTACCAACTGCGGTGGAGGGTTCTGATGATAAACATACTGCTCTTCCTCTTCTGACTCTTCTTCTACTGACTCTATTTCTTCAGAAGTGGTGTCGGGCTGTACTTGCTTTCTAAAAATCCTGACTGGCTTCTTTACAGCCTTCTTCTTTGGCTTGCTTTTTGGAACAACTTCTTTCTGACTGGCTTCGGCCTGCTCAGCCATCATTTTGGTCATCATTCTTTTGAACAGATTATACATGGCTGGATCTATATCATCTGTTTGATTCTGTCCTCTGACCGATTTGGGAGAATCCATCCCTTCGGCCTCGCTGTCGCTGTGTTGAGGAACTGTTTCTTTTCCTGCCCTTGTTACAACCATTTTGCCAATGCCAGTGATTTCCTGTGAAGGTGAAAGGAATGGTTAGGGTTCAGAGGAAATCTTTGGAAATGTGATTTCTTTTAGGAAAAGACATGAGGGAAGGAATTGACAAATTTTTGCAATGATCGTATCACCCTTTTATGGTGAAAAAAATGCGCCTTATGATCTGTCATAATGAGGAAAGAAAAAAAAAATGGGTTTCATCGCTGGGGATGAAGCCGTAACTATATGAAACAAAATAAGATTTGGCCATAAAAGCTTTTTATCAGGACAAAAGTTTGTATTTTCATTAAATGACAAAATTTAAATACAAAGAGAAGGTGGGCAGACAGTTTTCCACCATTCTCGGTACTCTGATGATACATTAGGACCGGGAAATATAGACAAAGGAATAAAGGAGTCCCAAGTGTATTTGGCGACGTGGTATGCTCCAGACCACTGATCTGACCGTAGATCGAACTCTGGCATGCGGCCTGTCGGGAAGCGAGTGTTGGCACGAACCTGCCGCTGCGAAAACTGTCTGAGACATCTCTCTGGCTGATAGTCTACGCAGAAGAAAGGGCCGAGCAGTTTGTAACGCTTGTCACGAGCATAGGTGTAGCGAGGAACGGTCTCTCTCCTGTCGAAGAAGTCCCAAATGATTTCTTCCTGATGCAGTTTCTCGATCAAAGCTCGGCACTGAATGGCTGACTTCGGCTGCTTGTTGCTGAATCTGAAAGAACTGGCTTTTGACGGTACATGTCGCAGGAACCACGACTGCAATGCATATGTGCACCCTTCTACCAAAATGGTCTCTCCGAGGGCGAAACGAGCTAAACCTCTGTAGAGAAAAGCTAGAGCTGCCATGGATATTGAAAGCTGACGAGTCTGCTTGCTTCCCCATCTTCGAAAAAGTTGGGCGACTCTGATATCGATGAAATTCTGACCATCCTGAAAGAATGCCAGCCCCACTGTGCATAGGACCATGGCATGTTGGATTCTTTCTTTCGCTGCTCGAGATAAGGTATCGACTTCTTCGTAGGCCCCATATTTGTTGTAGAGTTCGAACAGGTCGATGAACTGATTTCCGCTGATCTCTGTGAGAGGCCAGGATCTGCTCCCTGTAGCTCTGGCCAATGCTTCTCGAACATTTACCCCTTTGACATTGATCAAGAACTGCTGCTCGACAGGGTCATCTGGCTGACCAGCTGATTTTAGCAATCCCATGATATCATTGAACTCGTCCATTAGCATAGTCATTTCTCCCCACGGAAACCAAAATGTGCAGGTACGCGGATTCCATCGCTCTGCCATAGCCTGAATCAGACTGCCGTTGATGGTTCGCTTGCCAACTGCCGATGCCATCTCCAATCCACAATCATCCAAGTGGTCTGGGAACATACGCGAGAAGGCGGTGAACCAAGAATAGTACCACCGAGGGAAGAAGGTACGAGACTGGATGACCCGATGATCTGGGGTTCCATCCCTTACTTGATAGTAGACATGATCCCAAGGAAAGATAGCATCGGGAGATTCGGATGCCATCGGAGTGATACTGAGGCAAAAAGGAGGAAAAGAGTCAGATAGAATGCAGGACTTACGGATAGACTTTTGATGATGGAAAGAGGATAGACACAAATCCTGGAAATTTTCGAAAGATCAAGGGGCTCAGAAAAAAGACTTTCCAGGGTTTTTAAGGAAAATTCTAACACAAAAGAGAAAAGAATGTAGGTAAAAGGAAAAGTATACACCTGGTGTTTTGGAAAATAGAGGAAAAATTTTGAATAGTACACCCAGGGTTTGAAAGAGGTTGATATACATAGGAGAACACAAGGAAAATATCGCATAATCATAGCTGCACAAACAAGGATACACACACAGCACTCCCTAAAGGCTGACTCTATATGCAATATTTGGAACAACTTGTAGGACCTTAATCCTAACTCTATGGTTTAGATCATCTGATTCCAATCAAGGTACGCCGATATACTCAAGCTGAAGCTCGAAGTACGTGGCATATAAGATATCTCTCCGGTTCTAAGGTAAGGGCTTCCCAACATCCTTGAGCACCTACCGATATACCTCAGACTATGGCCCTTAGGTACGTGGTAGGGGGGCGCGAACCCAAATAAGTGGCCCAGTTGTGAGGCTCTCTCCCGAACTATGGTTCAGTGAGACAGCCCAGCAACGTGAAGACCGGGACAATATAGGTAGGGATGTTTTCAAAATATGATCAACATGCAATAAAATCAGAAGGCTCTAATGCAAGTCCTAAAGAGATAAATTTAAATAAGGAGGAACATACACTTGCATACATTGTTTGCATTCAATCCCTAGAATTGAGGAGAGTTGTATTTAAGACCTAAGTCTAATGTGAACATGGATAATCTCCTCAATATGGTCCTACCAAACCATACTTAGGTCCTATATGCAATGATGTCAGCTTTAGGACAGAGTCTAGGCTCCTAAGGTTTGCATGAAAAAATATAGCTAACATATGTTAGAATAAAGACTTAGATTATATGAAAGCAAAGCAAAGGCATAAATTCAACCGGACGAAGACGAGGTCCCATCACGGTCGCCAAAACTGTGATCATCGCAAAATTTTTCCTATTCTCTTGTGGTTTCTCTCTCTTCCTTCTCTTTCCCTTTTCTAACCTCTATTCTCCTCCTTTTTAAAGGGAGAAGGATAAAAGAAAGAAAAGAAAGAGAAAAGAAAGAAAGAAAGAGAGAGAAGAGGAACTATTTTGTGCGGTCTCACTTGACCTTGATTTGAAAAATATTTAGAAAATAACTCGCCTCCGTTTTGAAAATTTGCGGGAAAAATGGAGAGACGGGATTCGCTCGTCGGTACGAGGTTCGACCGTTCCTGGCGCCTTTACCAGGGGTAATCGAACCAAGGATCGAATCTATGCCTTTTGCTTTGCCTAAATATAACCTAAGAATTTATTCTAAAGATCTAAATGCAAAAAGAATCATGCTTGTGCGATGCAAGGATGAATGCTCTTTCGAAAATTGATTTAGAAATTTCCAAGTATTCTGAGATGAACTTGGCAAAAGGAGTGAAGAAATGATTGAATCTAACTTAGAACTTGAGATAGATCAGAGAAGTTCTAAGTCTTTGAAGTAATTTAGAGTTTGGAAGAATAGATCTTGGCTTTGAGAAAGAACAATTTTGAAGCTCTGAAATGAAAAAAAAAGTGAAGTTTCAAAGTCAAAAATGGACTTTGAATTCAATCATGGATTTAGGAGAAGAAGATGAAATTTTGAAGTGATATTGAATTTGAATCTTAGAATGGATCTGAGATGATCAAATGGTGTTTAAGAATAGAAATAGATTCAGGGAGTTTAGATGAGATCTGAAAACGAATCTTGGATTTAAAATCTAGAATTGGGAATAGAATTGGATGTAAAGACGGATTTAACATCAAAAATTTGAGATCCGATAAAAATTGGGTTCTGGATCCTAAGAAGGATTTGGATCTGAAGCTTGAGATTCGATGTAGAGTTGTAATCTGGATCTAAGAAATGGATTTGGATCTGATATCTGAGATTCAAAGTGAAGTTGGATCCTGGATCCTAAAGGGGAATTGGATTTGAAGTCTGAGATCCAAAAGTGAAATTGGACTCTGGATCCTAAAGAGGAATTGGATCCTGAAGTCTAAGATCCAACATGAGTGTTGAATTCTGGATCCTAAAGAGGGATTGGACCTGAAGTCTGAGATCCAATATGAGTGTTGAATTCTGGATCCTAAAGAGGGATTGGATCTGAAGTCTGAGATCCAATATGAGTGTTGAATTCTGGATCCTAAAGAGGGATTGGATCTGAAGTCTGAGATCCAATATGAGTGTTGAATTTTGGATCTTAAAAATAGACTTGGGGTTAATTTCAGAAGAGGAATCAAGATTTTCTAAGTCTGATTTGAATTTGGGAAAAGGAATTTTTAGAAATTGAATGTTGGATATACAGATGAATCCTAAGTCTATTTAGACCTGGGTTTTGAAGCTTGAAATGAATCAAGAATCTCAAAGTTAAATTGAACCTTGAGTTTGATTGGAGCTTTTGAAAATGAATTTGAATTTTCAAAGTAAAATTTGAACTTTGAAAATTAATTGGAATTTTGAATATGAAATGAAATTAAAATCTCAAAGTTAAATTGGACTCTGAGATGGAAAATGAAATAGAATTGGAAAAGAGGAATAAGATTGAAGATTGATTGAAGAAGGTGTTTACATCACTTGGAATTTCGAAAAAAGTAATTTTGAAAAATATGATGCAGTTCTATCCTAAATGATGAATGAATTTAAAGAATTTTGAAATTGGATTCTGAAAAGCTATTTCATTCTTTAAATGAATTAAAATAAGATTGAAAATATAATACATCCTTGACTATGGTCATTGAATGTATTATATAATCATCTATATTTAAATTCAGGTGAAGAATGAAACACATTTGGTGCTTTTATAGAATTTAAAATGAAATTAACTCTCAATATACCCTGACTATGGCCATTGGTATATATTTTGAATTAATTTTAAGTTAAATTCTAATAAAAGGAGAAAATATTTAAGGAAATATGGTGAGTTTGAAAAGGATCCAGTGTGGATCCAGTGTTATTTTATAAAAGATAAAAATCCTAAGTCTTGTTTACACCCGACTATGGCCGTGGATGTAAATCATCAACTTATGATTAATTTTACCTCTTACGGAACGGTGCACGTGCCATTCGTGTTGCCATTTGTGAGAATTTGAGAAATAAAGGAAAATAATGAAACAAATGTTATTTACATGCTCATCCATTCTAACCTAGGACTGGAAATATAAATTTCTCATTAATATCTAAGTTGTTACAATCCTTGAATTTGAAATTTGGAGTAATAACATCCCTAATCTAAGAAAGCAATACAAATCTCCCATGACTTCCCTGCAAAGGAATGAGTTAGCACAATATAAGAGAAGATGCTTCATTGAAAGCAAAATTGTATGTGATTTGTATTGATCCTAATGCAAGGTGCTATGTTCATGCGGAATGATATATGGCGTACCCTGCATTTGTTAGAAAATATACATATATATAGGTATATACATATATGTACATATTTATATATATATCGGCAATGCCATAGTTAAATGGACCTCTATATGCTGTGAATGAAGGCAAGGGCCAGGATGGTCCAAGATGGACCATCATGAGATGCAACAGCCATAGCTGCTTGTGATGAACTATCGCAGAAAGGAAAGGATCATGGTGGCTGGTAGTATGGGCATCAGGTAATAGGAGGTGACAGAATATAATGTACCAACTGGTTGCACAATTCATGTCAATACCTAGCACTATACAACATTTGATAATACAACCAACTAAAAGCCCATATCTGATCATAGACAATGTAATTAGTGGGTAGGAGCTGACACTCTAATGGATGTTAACTTACTGAAGGCTGACGTACTGTCAGTACAGAATGGCTGACGAACTCTGATTTTATTATGCTAACATCTTAGCATCTAACTTGGGCTGATATACTGAAACTAATCAGGATGTTAATACAGGCTCATCGGCTTGCCATTAATTTAGCCAATAAAGATCAAATTGCTGCTGCACATCAACACACCCTGCATGAATTTGATCACTTTACCCATCCTACTGTTAACTGATTCATCATGCTGACCCACACTAACTGATTACCTAACATACTCTGCCTCACCCTCCAGCATTTGACATGCATCCAGATTATTTGGTGTTCCGATATAGTGGTTAAAATTTTGCTCCAAATTTAGAAATAATGTGGCAAAACTCAGGAAGAGGGGAAAATTCAAAATCTAGGCATGACGCATATCACAGATCTGCTATACAGGTTCAAGGATGATTCAGATTCATTTATATCCTTTTCCAATGGATTCGATCAACCAGAGTGGATATTTAAACATGCTGGATATACATATTTCATCAGATACACGCAGCATACAAACTTTAACTTATGACAACTTGCGGATAAGCACAGACATGACATGAAATGAGACCAAACGATATTGAATTGGACAAACTATTTCTATGTACAATAGGCGGATTCAATCCAATACGAGATATAAACATCAACGGATGGTCATAAGTCTGTACCTGTAGACTGATCAGGCCGGAGTATGGAGAGGCAGGTTTAACCTACAAAACAAATCTGTTAGTAACGAGACTTCAGTGGTATTGAATGAAAGTGAAGCAAAGGATCGGCTACAGTGGAGGTCGCCGGTCTGTAATAACCAGAAGTGCATGGCTGGGGGGTGAGTATAGTGATGTGAATATATAGCAACTGTGAATAAGTGCACAGGTAAGTGGGGATGCTAAATAATAACAAAATAATGTAAATGGAGAACTTACTATAACAGTTGTCACAGAATTCAGTAAATACACTGTCATGACAGGTTAAGAATCACAAATGTAGCTGAAATATTGCCTTTCTGTTAAACTCATTTGAGAAAACATACCAATTATCAAGCAGTTGATTACCAATAGGCTTTTATCCCATCATAAGGAGAGATTTCATGCTGCAGAGTCCCACACCAATTACCTCCTATCACACCCATTGGGCATGTCAAATATTATAATGGCATGCATTACGGATCAGGACTTAACGACCAGAGCTTGCTGGAACTCCTATTAAACCTACTTGAGAATACATATTGTCCACCTGATAAGGTCTTACAGTGAGAGATGATTGAATATTACCAATGGCAATGTACCTGCCCCTCCCTTTATTGTCAGGAGTTGGCCACCTGCAATTTTATTCTTGAAATTTCAGCCATATCCAGGTGATGGCTGTTTTTACTAGAAGAATGAACTAATTCTTTCGGCTTAAAAGCTTCACAAATAGGCTCCCATTTTATTTAATAGGTTGCAAGAATGGAGATTGGCGAGGGCTGACAAGGACCACCCCCAACTTCTTTTCTTCAATAATTCTGTCATTTTCTTTTACAAACAGTCCTGGAGAAATTTGATCGACGGTGGTCCCCTATGGGACAACTGTATTTTGAACAAGGAACTTGTCCTTGCACAGCATATCAGGTGGAGCATTTTCCTGGCCTTGCCTTGTAACTAAAAGAAAAATTGAAAGCCAAGATCAACGCAAACAATGTACAACACAAACATCTATATAGTGTGAAGCCCATCACAGGATAAAACTGGGAGGCCAAAGATGGTGAACACAGAGCCATCCTGACATATTGAAGAATGGAACAAGTACTATTGCAATGTGTATAAAAAAATATTGGAAAACACACTTACAGGAGAGATGAAAAGGGACAAGGTGAATCTGTCACACGGTGTGTGAGATAAAAAAAAAAGGGTTATATAATAAGAAAACAGTGCGTGCGTGGCGAGGCACACATACAATGAGCGAAATACTACAAAAGAAAATGAAATGAAATACAACCGGCCACTATCGAAACAAAAAATTTAGTGTCAACAAGTATTTAAAGTAAAACAAGAAATCAAAACCGAGATGAAAGAAGGAAGCCATGAATCAGATAAATGATTCCAACATAAGCCAATCTATCAAATGAAACTAAAAAAAAAGGATGAAAGAAAAAAAGAAATGAGAAAATGAATCAAAATAAGACATGAACCATGATCTACAACATGGTAATGAGAAAGTCGACATGACAATTCATCAATCAAAAGAAAGAAAAACAACAAAAATAGAACACAAAAAAACAAAAAAAAAATGTCAGAGTCGAATCATTTTGTTAATGTCGCACAGAGGTAAACCGATTTGTTATAAACAAATCAATGTTATCACGGATGCTTCATTGGAAGGAAAGAAAAAAAAAAATTTTAAAAAGGGAAGATTCAAATGAAATCAGAGAGGAAGGGGGGATTTACCAGAGCTCTGTAGGGATAACCGATCTTTTCGTTGGTTGGAGGGCACCGGAAGGAAAAGGGGAAAATGAAGGAGAAGAGATGCGATCGTAAGAACAAAAAAAACCTTTTTCTCCCCTTGAGTCCCCTGCGTGCTCCCCTTTTAAAGCGGAAGAGGAGGGTTCTGGAAGCAGTCGGTTGGGCATCGATGGTTGATATGAAGGTGCTCATCGATCGAAGGGTGGAAGCTTGGGGATGTAGATCGAACGGGGAATCGGGCTACTGAGAGGGGAAGATGAGCAGGGTCGTTGGAGATGAACGGTGGTCGAGGAAGGAAGGTTGCACATGGCGGGGGTTTGGCCATGGAGCAAGAGAGGAGAAGGCGAGTTCGGGTTTCAGAACCCTAATTCGGCCCTTAAACATCGAAAATCAAGTTTTCCAAAAAGGGGCCGCCTTTTCAGGTTTTTTTTTTTTTTAAAAAAAAAATGGTTAAAGGCGAGTTTTTCGGCAAAATCTTCAAAAACCACGTAGTCTTTCCTAATTTTTTTGGTTTTTTTGCATGATTTTTTCATTTTTTTGTATTTTTGGAACAGAATCTAAGTTTTTTACACAAAAACAAAGATTAAATACTCATTTTTTTGTATTTTTCTGAGAAATATTTACAAGAGTATTTTCCTGAGAATTTCAGACCATTTTGGGGAAATTTCTTCAGAGGAATGGGTTTGGATCCAAGTTTTGAGAAAACATTCGAGTTTTAAGCCTCAAATTGAGGAAATTTAATTCAATGGATCCAAACGGATACCGGACGAACTGTCTGAGCTTTTCAAAAGTTATTTTTGGTAATTTTGAGAATTTGATTTAAAATTGGATAATGAAGCTCAGATTTGGATTTTGATGTAGATCCGGATCCGAAATTGAGTCAGATATGTAAAATGAATTTAATTTCAACAAAATTTGAGAAATAAAAATGGAATTTAGATTTAAAGCCGACTCAATTACTCAAAAGATGGGGGAAAAGGGCAAAAATGGGATATTTACAACATTTTGAAAAATTTGGGGTGTTCACAGCACTGTAGGATTATCCCTCTTCCCAGATGGACAAAACTACATGGACATCAGAATAATCCAGCTCATGAGAAGATGGGGAAGTCGACAAACCAATCGTCTCTCCATAGCCATGGCAGCTCTCGCCTTCCTATATCGTGGTTTGACCCGATTCTCACTTGGAGAATCCATCTTAGTTGAAGGTTGCATCTACGCACTTCAATCCTGGTTTTTCCAGCATGTTCCAGCCCGAGGAAGCTCTTTCAGATATAATGGTCAAGAACTTCTTCCAGTGGCACAGTATTGGTCTATGATCAATAACATTCAAGAAGATGACGTAGTCTGGGACTATTTTGATCGGCAACTATCTCCTCCCAGATACACATATGCTTATGGCAAGAGGTTCAAGTTACTGGGACCATTCTTCTGCACTTACTACCAACCAGAGAGATCTGTTCGACAGTTCTCCCAGAGACAGCAGTACGTCGAAGCCCGATTGTTATCAGGAGTTATGGCAGAGTTTGATCTCACTTCTGCACAATGGTCCGGGGCATATCATTCTGCCCGCTACGGCTGGGATTCCTTTGTCTCCCTTAAAATCTTTCCTGGTCCTAGAGTGTCTGCTGATTATCGTGAATGGTGGCAAATTGTTTGTCCTCCACCTCTTTGTCAAGATCAATAAAATCATATTTTCTCATTTCAATAAAATTCTCTTTTTTTCTATTGTGGTTTGACGACCTCGCCTAGGTAACGAGGCATATTTTGTTGATTGTTTCTCGTATTGACAACACAATTGTCGTGATTCTCGCGATGACTCAGTCCCTAGTAATGGGATATCTTCTTCAAATTGTCTACCATATTTTTCAATAAATATTTCTTCCAAAAGCCAATTCCTTCATAATCTAATCAGGTCTTTGCCCTGCAGAGACCATCCGCAGCAAATCTGAGAGCATCTGCAACATTTGATGGTTCGAACGAGGTCAGGATAAAGAACCACATCACCTCAACACTCCTCAGCCTCAGAAGGAGAAATGGATCATCCCGTGAATCAAGATCAACAACAAGAGGATGATGGCATAGACCCGCAAATGTATGCCATGTTCCGAAAGATGATGAATAAAATGATGAGTGAACAGGCTGGGACTAGTGCAGAAAAAAATCAATTCAGAGAAAAGTTCCACGGGCACAAGAATAAGAAGGCTCCCAAAAAGCATATTCAGCCAGAAGAAATCTCAGATGAATCTGAATCAACTGAAGACACTAAGGAAGAATATGAGGTGCCACCGGCATTTCAGAAACGTGGGCGAGAACAAAGGAGGAGCCGCAAAGCAAAGAATCAAGTTACAGAAGAACCCCTGCAGTCGCAATTCAGGGAAATGGCCCGAGTTGTTAAGGATCTCCAAGCCCGTGACAAGGGCAAGAAAGTCTTCACCATTGAGGACTTCTATGACGGCCTCGAAGGGGATGATGATCTCGAAAACCTTCCCCGAAAATTCATCAAGTTCGATGGTTCTGGCGATTTGAAAGCCCATCTCGCCACTTTCTTCACAGAATGTTCAAGATTCAAGAGAGATAACAGAGCACTGTTCCTGTGTTTCCCTCGCAGCTTGGAAGGAGTTGCAGCTAAATGGTATGCTGAGCATATCAATCCCATCGAGCTCAAGGAGTTCGATAAAGTGGTGAATTTATTTATTGAACGCTTTTTGTTCAATACAGAAGCGCTCTCGACATTAAGTCATCTCTGCAGTCTGAGGCAGAATGAGAATGAAAAAGCACGGGACTTCATTCACAGGTGGGGGTCAGCCTGTAATAAAATGAGAGATCCCATTTCAGAAAGGCACGCCTTGTCCCTAATCCTCAACAATTTTTCGCAGCCATTAAGAGGATTAATCTCTACTGCACCGTCCAGGACCTTCATTGAATTAACTGAGCGAGCAGAATGGCTCGAGCTGAGCATAGAGAATGGAGTTTATGAAGGCTTCACCTTTTCCAAGAGTAATCCCCAAGGTGAGCAGAAGAAGAAAGCTCACTTCACCTTCTCTGCCAACAACAACAACAATAGCCGAAATCAGTATAAAGGGCAGAAGAAAGATTACTGCTATGGCACAAACAATTCCAATAATAAAGGAGATCAGAAAATGAAGCCTGCTCCTCAGTTCAGCAAGCCTTCTCAGCAAGACCAAGGACCGAGATTGCGTGAAAAAGTTAAACATGAAGGATGGAGTTATGACCGAAAGTTTACTCCTCTTGACCAATCACTCGAAGATGTGCTCGAGTATATGCTGTCGAAAGAGATGGTCAAGTTGCCTAGACTGGCCGATCCCCCTGTGTTTATGGGGAAATAGAAAGATCAATTTTGCAAGTTCCATAGAACAGTGGGACACAGCATTGAGAACTGTTTCGTTCTCAAGAATATTGTGCAGGATCTTATTGACAAGAATTTATTGGTAGAAGGAGAAGAAGAAGAAAAAATGGACATTCTTATGCAGCCTTTTCCTTCGCACACCACGGCGGTGGTGTCCGCACAACCATTTCTGCCTCACGAACACATCAAGCCGTGTTATGCACAAGATCTCTAGGTTCAGCACCAGGTGTCAGTACTATGACAAGCAGTTCCTGATTCTAAGAAGATGTATCTAATCTCAGTATTGGGCAAGATGAAAATTTCTGAAGCACTTGTAAAGTCAGTCCCCAAGTCAAAGGGACTTCCTGATTTTCTCAATCAAATCATCAAGCCCAAGCTGGAGAATTCAAGTCAGAAGCCTCTGACCGCTCTATCCAATGTTTCCATTCTTGATTTGGCCAAAAGTTCCTGCAAGCATCAGCAAGTACTGGATGATCTACTCATTCCTCGGATGAGGACCTTCCAAAGCCTCATTCCTTTCACAATAATGCTCTTTACATCGTCGTTCGGGTAAGGGGAATGACAGTACCCCATGTGCTAGTAGATGGAGGCAGCAGCCTCAATATATGACCTGAAATGACCGCAAAGGCGCTAGGCATTAAGGAAGAAGAATACATTCCAGACCCTATCACCATCAATGGGTTTGACAACCATGGTCAGATGGCAAAAGGCAAGATATTCCTGGAAGTATTCATTAATTATTCGGTACATTCAGTACTTTTTCATGTGGTCAATGTGCCACCCACCTACAATTTGCTGCTCGGAAGGACATGGATTCATAACGCAAATGCAGTACCTTCCACCTTACATCAATGCGTAAAATGGTCAAAAGGTGGAATGATTACAACCGTGCTCGGAGAGGACGCGGAAGAAAGGCTCCCACAGCCTATGATCCCTCGACCATCATTCACTGCAGATATTCCTAGCATCAGAGAGAATGAAGAAATCAGTCTCAAAGAAAGTCAGAAGATACTCCAGGCAACATCAGAATTATCCCTGCACACTGTAGCCATGACCCGATGGAAAGGTCCCAAGTTCTTCAAGATTGGAGGTCGTGTCAGCTACGACACTGTCAAAGATCATCCATTGTTTCCACAATTCATGAAAGTAAGAAAGGGATTTGATTTACTTCTGAAGCATGGTTATCAACCCTTTAAAGGACTAGACAAAAATGAAGATGGTTGTGTCGAGCCAATGATCCAAAAGCATCGTCCCCACAGGGCAGGATTAGGGTTTTCCGGTGGGAGCTCACCAAAGAAGACTGTTTTTGTTAGAGGGGCACATTGAGAATCGTTGTTGCATTTCCTTTCTATTCCTTTCAAAATAAACGTCTCAATGTCTTTTATCAATTCAAATCAATAAAATGTCAATTTTCTTTGTTTATCTGGATGTCATCTGCCTCTTTTGTCTCTACATCCTCATTTTATAACTCAATGTCATTTTATGCATAATTCTTTTTAAATGATTGTTTGTCGTATGATGGACGATTTTTTTTCCTGAATCCAATTTCTTATCCAAAATTTCAGAAATGTCTTCCCGAACAATCAAGAAACTCGTTATCAATCCAAAGGCTTTCCAGAAATCGGCAGCAATTCACCGAGTCAAAGCAAGCACAGGAGATAGCAAGGTTGCAAAGCAGTTAGATGATTATGCAGAATTTGATCCGTCTCTTCAGGAATTACCAGAGTTCGCCTCAGTTCAGAAGCAAGATGAACCATCTGCTCTAGTACAAGATCCTACTGAATATGTCAATATCAGCTCAGAGGAATATCCCAAGATTCTCAAGATCGGTACCAGTCTAAGTCCGGAAGAGAAAGAAAGACTTACGAATTTTCTCAAGCAGCATGAAGAAGTGTTCTCATGGACATATGAAGATATGCCGGGTTTAGATCCCAAATTGGTCGAACACTGACTCGTTTTGAAGCCAGATGTAAAGCCAGTTAAGCAAAAGCTGAGAAAAATGGATCCTAGAATAGAGCAACAAGTCAAAGAAGGACTTGAAGATCTGCTCAAAGCAGGATTTATCCGACCTATTGACTATCCAGATTGGTTAGCCAATATCGTCGTTGTTCCAAAGAAAAGTGGCAAAGTCAGGATTTGCATAGACTTCAGAGACCTCAACAAGGCAACTCCGAAGGATGACTATCCACTGCCAAGCTGTAAGACCCACAATTTTTCAGAAAATATCTGAATAAAATTCATGAGGCATTTACAGGTAAAAATAGCATTTCTTCTCAGAATGCAAAACAAATCAATTCCTGCGAGCCAGTTATACTTAGGATATTCGTCGAATCGCAAATATATGCTCAAACACTCTGGAAGCCATAACTTCCTACCTGAATGAAATCAAAGGATTCCTGCGAGCCAACTTTCTTAGTTACGTCAATACGAAGGGAATGGCGTACTCAGAATTTTTCGGAAAAAATCGCCGGAAACCCGAAATTCTTGCGGGACCCACGGAAATATTGGTGGGACCCACAGAAATATTCCTCAGAAAATATCTGGTGGGACCCACAAAATATCCCATGGAAATATCTAGGTGGGCCCCACACCAAGGAACCTCTTGGAATTAAAAAGAAGCCAAGGGGGTAGAATGGGCATGGAAAAACCCAAGAGGAGGTGGGCTTGGGCTATAAATAGCCCTCCCCACTCTCTCTCTTCTCATAAAAATCGACCCCCTCTCTCTCTCTTGCCTTCTCTCTCTCTCCTAAACCTCCCCTACCTAGCCTAGCCCACCTGAGCCCACCTGACCTGGTCTGAGCCTGCCTGACTTAGTCTGAGCCTGCCTGACCTGGTCCTAACCCACCTGACCTGGGTCTGAACCCACTTGACCTGGTCCAAACCCAGTTGACTTGACTTGAACCTAGTTGGGTTTAAAGTCAAAGTCAAAGTCATTTTTAGTCCTTATTCCGGTTTGGGTTTCTGAACCCAGACTTAGCCTACTTGAGCTGAGTTCGAACCTGCTGAACCCAGTTGACTTGGATCGAACCCTGTTTGGTTCAAACCACTTAGGTTGAGTAGCTTGACCTGCTCTACCTCTTTCTCAACTAAGTCAGCTTCATCTGACTTAGTCTGACCTCTCGAAGGAAGGCTCGAAGCCAAAGAAGCAACCCGGAGCCGTTTCTTCCACGATTTGAAGTAAGTTCGCTTCGTTGATCCATCTCTCTCAAGTATTTGACTGTTTGTATATAGAATATACTTTCTGAAGTAGTATCTTGCTTTAGTTCTTGATTGAGCCCTTTTTGGACACTTCGGTGTTCACCCGCTCGTCTCGTAACTATCGTTGGATATATCTATGTTCAAACACGCAGTATATGCGTTTTTAAAATGGTATCTCGCCCTAGTTCTTGGTTGAGCCCTTCAGAACACTTCGGTGTTCACCCGCTCGCCTCGTAACTATCGTTGGATACGGATCTAGGTGTATATCTGCTGATTCTGCCGACGCGTCTTATATCGCACAGGCTATGTAATTTACCTTTGCCGTCGCGTCGTATGATGCCAAGGCTCCCTGTTTTCTGCACTTCCGATTATTGCACTTCCGATTATGCATTTACTTACGCCGTCGCGTCGAACGATGCCAAGGCTCCTGCTTTCTGCAATGTATTTACTTACGCCGTCGCGTCGAACGATGCCAAGGCTTCTGCTTTGTTATATATGTAGAATATTTCGTTCAGTTACACACCCTGAACAATAGTATATTGATCATGCATATAATTCAGGGTTTATTAACATTTAAATATGCATGATTTTATGAAATAATGTTTCAAAAACCCAATTTTATGTTAGTTTTTGAGTAAATGTGCTAAAATAATTTAAAATTAGAAAATGAATAAAAAAATAGTTTTATTTTACATTCTTATGCCTATTTTAGTTTTAGTTGGTTTTAGTTTTTATTAAAAAAAAAAAAAAATAGAAAAATAGTTTTATTCATTTTAAGTGTTGTGTTTTTTAGAAAAGAAAAGAAAAAATATAGTAGATTAGTTTTGAAGTTCTTTTATAAAGAGTTTTGTTTTTGAAAATTTTCACAGTTTTCTTTACTTTTGAAAAGAATAAAAATAAAAATAATAAATAAAAAAATAAATAAATAAATAAATATACAAACCGGGTGGAACCGGTTTGTATTTATAAAAAGAAGAAAGTAAAAACCAAACCGGTTGGAACCGGTTTGGAAGTTTTGAAAATAAAAAGGGGTTGTTTCAAACCGGTTCCAACCGGTGTAAACCCTTTTAAAAAGGGGCGTACAACAGATCGGAGGGGGCTCCAATTTTGTGCGCCAAAATGCTTTTCCCCCTCTGATTTTCCCATCTTCCTTCTGTTTTTCCTAATTGCCGGATTCCCTCATCTTCTTCTTCTTCTTCTTCTTCTTCTTTTTCCAGCAGCAGCAGCAGCCGATCATCCTCATCCGGTAGCAAGGAATTTTCCAGTCGATTGCGGCGCCTGAAGTGGAAGCCACATCTTTTTCCGGTAAGTCAGTCTTCTTCTTCTTCTTCCTCCGATCTTCGGTTCCTCACCTTCATCCTCATCTTTCTTTCTTTTCAATCGTTCTTGTTTACCATTGTTTACAGAAAAAAAAAACGAAAAAAATATAATAAATAAATAGATCACTTGATTTTTGTTTACAGCAAAGAAAAATGAAAAAAATATATGCATCAGATTCGATTTCTTCTTTCCTGGTGTTGTTCTCATCTGTCGGTTTTTGATTTGTCTTGATTCAGCAATTTTGTTTTTTTTTTCTGCAACAAATTCTGTTATATCGTGCATTTTTTTTTTCTTTTCTGTGATTTTTTTTGTATGCAATCTGTGTGAGTTTCAATTTTTTTTTCAAATTCTTTGTTGTCTTTAGCTTGTTTATGCTGCATTTTTGCTATAGTATACATTAGATTGATCTCAATTTCTATTATGCAAATTTTTTTTTCATGTTTTCATTTCAGCAATTCTTTGTTTGATTCCATTGTCTCATGAATTTTTTTTCTGGTTTTATTCATTCTTTGATTTTTCATTTCTTGATTTCCTTGTATATCTTTTAGATTTCATCGTAGTTGTTTAGATCATCTCATTTCCTGTTTTAATTTTTTAGTTTAGATCTGCAATTGTATTTCCAGTATAATCTGTAGTATCGTAGATTTAAATTCTGTTTTACAATTCAGTTTTTGAAACCGATTCCTTGTTCTCCAGTTTCCATTTCATATGTTGTTTTTCTTGAATTTTCAGTAATTTTACAATACTTTTCATTGCATTAAATTTCTGTGTTTCTTTTATTATTCAGTCATTTTCCTGTTTTGTTTTTTTTAATTCCTGTCTCTTTCATTTCTAATTCTGTTTGTTTTTTCATTTTATTGAATCTCTTGTTATTTCATTACATGCATTGTCTAATTTTTTTAATACATTTCAATTCATTTTTTTAGTATATAGTTAAGTTTCTGTATTTTTGATATTGCATTTCCTTATGCTAATTAGGTAATAGTTGTTGATTGAATTGTCTGTGTTGTTAATTTGGTCAGTTAATTGAATTCTCTATTTTGTGAAAATTGCTTAGTTGTCTTTTATATTACTCTTAGTTTTAGAATTACTCAGTTAATTAACATTAGTTTAATATAGTTTTAATGGTCATTAGTTTCTTTTGATGCTATATTTCAATGTTCTTAGCATTTAGCTAGTTTAATATTGTTTTTACTTCTATTTCTGGTACTGCTCGTGTTCCTTTGAATTGTGCAGGATAGCACAGGAGTGGAGTGGAAGCGATTACGTGACACGAAGTACGAAGAATAAAGTCTGTTTGCTTTTATTTTTAGAATTAGGAATTTTAATTGGGTTTGTAAATATTGCACTTTATGCCCTCTGCGAAGGGTATTCATTTGTTGTAATAGCTAGTTGTGTTTACTTTTCTGAACATTTTACATTTCCATAATTCGGCAATAAAGATTAGTTTAGACTTGTGTACTTGAATACGATATATTCCCGTTCCCTGAGTTCGACCCGGTCTCATCCATTAGTGAGAACCGGTTTTTTATTATTTGATGTCTGGTTTTCACATGCTTTTCATATAAAAAACTTTTCAAAAATTTACAACGATTGCAAGAAGACATCAAATTTTTGGCGCCGTTGCCGGGGAACGGCGTAATATTAGTATTCACTTTATTGCCTAGTGTTTGCTTTGCATTTAGGTTTAGAACCACGTATGTGCATAACTTAGAGAAGAGCTTACTTTTCTGCACAGCCCACCTATTAGGATTCCCTTAGAGGTGACTGTGTACGATTGGTACCGTACACATAGATTTTATATTTCTTTGCATAATCTCTGTTATGTGTAACTGCGTGGTGTTTGTTTAGTTTTTGTTGTTTTTAGTTTACTCGCTTTGTGGTTTGCGTGGTTTGGCCGCTTAGTGCGTTAGTTAGGTAGAAAACCCAAAGTTAGGACGTAAGCTACACCGGTCTACTCTAAGGTGTATGCAAGGGCGACGCTCACTTGACCCTGAGCTGGTAGAGCCGATTGAGGACCCCGAGTCCCTTATTAGGAGAGCCCAGAGATCTGCAACCATGGCTGAGAATCAGCAGATTACTCGTCCCCTTAGGGAGTACTTCATGCCTAACACCTATACTCCCGCCTCTTGCATCACAAGACCTGATGTAGGAGCAAATCAATTTGAGATTAAGGCCAGTGTAATCCAAATGTTACCTTCATTTTATGGTCTTAGCAATGAAGATCCATATCGTCATCTCGACGAATTCTTAGAGATTTGTTCTACAGTGAGAATAAACAACTTTGGAGATGATGCTATGAGGTTGACCATGTTTCCCTTCTCTCTGAAGGATAAAGCCAAACACTGGCTGAAGGCATTAGATACAGTTAGAATTACCACGTGGGAACATATGCAAAGAGAATTTTTAAAGAAATATTTCCCAATCGGTAAGACGAATCAGTATCGAAAAGCCATCACCAGTTTTACGCAAATAGAGGGGGAACTGTTTCATGAGACTTGGGAGAGGATGAAGGATCTTCTCCGCAAGTGTCCCCACCACCAGGTGCCTCGATGGCAACTGATGCAATATTTCTATGACGGTCTTACTGAGAAGAATCGTCAAATGGTTGATGCCGCATGTGGGGGCACTTTCATGCTCAAGAGTGAGGATGAAGCGTGGTTGCTCTTTGAGACATTAAGCGAGAATTCGATGCACCACGCGACAGCTTCACGGTCTGATAGAGTTACACCTGTACATGATAGTGCTAAGAAGGCAGGTATTTTCGAAATAGGGATGAACCTTGAGTTAAGCAACAAGGTAGACCAACTATCCTAGAAATTAGATCAATTATTGTTGGGTCCCTCTCCTGCCATGCAGGTGTGTGCGTTGTGTGCGAGTCCTGCACACCATGTTCTCCAATGTCCAGCTACGCCACAGTATCCTGAGTTTGTCCAAGAGCAAGCTCAGATAGCTCAAAACTTCGCTAGGCCCGCACCCAATCCATTTGCCAATACTTACAACCCGGGCTGGCGAAACCATCCAAATTTCTCATGGCGTAACTCACAGGCTCAAGCCCCTAACCCTTCCCATAGTCAATCCAGACAAGGTGGTTATACACCTGGATTTCAAAGATCCAATGACCCTCCAGCCCAACCTGCTTATACTCAACCCCATTTTCAGGAGCCTTCATCTAGTCAATCTTTTGAGGATAAGATTTTGCAAGCTTTGAGCTCACATACCCAGTCGATTACAAAGTTAGAAACTCAAATGGGGCAGCTCGCTGAAGCACTTAGCAGGAGAACTGAGGGAACATTGCCTAGTCAGCCTATAGTTAACCCTAGGGGTAAAGAACCTCTGCAGAGTTTGCATATGACAGATACACATCAAGAGCAAGCTCAGGCAGTAGTAACCCTTAGAAGTGGGAAGCAGTACCATTCAAGGGAGGCTGCAGAAGAAAGAGAGAAGATAAGTAAGAAGCAGCCTGTCCCTAATGTTGTACCCCAGGAAAGCGAGAAGGTTCTTCCATTTGAGCCTTCCACAACCCATATTCCTAAAGCCCCCTTTCCTGAGACGTTAGAGAAACCGAGAGCATTAGGTAAGTCGGGAGTAAACATGCAAGAGATGCTTGAGATATTCAAGCACGTCCATATAAACCTTCCCTTACTAGATGCCATCCAGCAAGTCCCTGCATATGCAAAGTTCCTCAAAGAGCTTTGTACGCAGAAAAGGAAGTTGAGGTCCCATGCGCAGAAGAAAATATATTTGACGGAGCAGATCAGTGCAGTATTGCAACACCAGACTCCACCCAAACTTAAGGACCCAGGGACCCCTATCATATCATGTGTCATAGGAAACATTACTGTTGAGCGTGCTTTGCTTGACCTTGGGGCAAGTGTTAACATTTTGCCGGGTTTCTTCTATGACAAATTTGGATTGAAAGAGATGAAATCTACACCTATGACGCTTCAATTAGCAGATAGATCGATTAAGGTCCCGAGAGGGATACTTGAAGATGTGTTAGTCAAGGTGGAGGATTGTTATTTCCCTGTCGACTTCGTGATATTAGATATGGAGGGAGTTGATAGCATCAGACAGACTCCTATTATTCTTGGTCGCCCTTTCCTAGCTACCGCCAATGCGTGCATTAATTGCCGCACTGGTGAAATGGATGTTTCATTTGGAAATAGGAAAATGAGGATGAACATTTTTTGTGCATCGATGGAGTCTGATACTGAAGAAGCTTCTTTTGAGGTTGATATCATTCAAGATATTATAGAAGCTGAACATGATTGGTTGTTGAGTGATCCACCTCAAGAGGAGATTGATGAATCATTCAAAGAGGATCGCCTTGATATGATAGATAGTGAGGCAGATAATGTCAGTGGGATTTGGCATCCTGAACCACTTCCAGAATTAGCTGAGAAGCCCGCAAAGCCATCAATAGAGAGTCCCCCAGAGTTGGAGTTGAAGCCTTTACCAGCTTCACTCAAGTATGTCTTTTTAGGAAAAGAGCAGACTCTCCCAGTTATTATTTCTGCAAACCTGACAGATTCACAGGAGCATCAGTTGTTACAGGTTTTGCATGAGCACAAGGAAGCTATTGGATGGTCTGTGGTGGATTTAAAGGGGATTGACCCCTCCTTTTGTATGCATCGGATCATTATGGATGAGGGAGCTAAACCTTCAAGAGAATCACAAAGGAGATTAAATCCTCACATGAAAGAAGTGGTGAAGAAGGAAGTAGTTAAATTGTTAGATGCTGGGATTATTTATCCTATCTCCGATAGTCAGTGGGTGAGTCCTACCCAGGTTGTTCCCAAAAAGTCTGGGCTCACTGTGGAAAAGAATGAGAAAGGAGAGAGCATTCCCATGAGGATTACTACGGGATGGCGAGTATGTATTGACTATAGGAAGTTGAACAGTGCAACTAGGAAAGATCATTTCTCGTTACCGTTCATCGACCAAATTTTAGAAAGACTTGCAGGCCAGCAATATTATTGCTTTTTAGATGGATATTCCGGATATAACCAAGTGGCCGTTCATCCCGAGGATCAGGATAAGACGACATTTACCTGTCCCTATGGTACATTTGCATATAGGAGGATGCCGTTTGGGCTTTGTAATGCCCCGGCTACATTTCAGAGATGTATGATGGCGATTTTCTCTGACATGATGGATGATGTCCTTGAGATTTTCATGGACGATTTCTCGGTTTATGGCTCTTCTTTTGATAATTGTCTCCAAAAATTATCTCGTGTACTTCAGCGCTATAGGGAGACAAATCTAGTGTTGAGTTGGGAAAAGAGTCATTTCATGGTACAGCAGGGGATTGTTCTTGGACATATTGTGTCTGAGAAAGTGTTATCATCGCAAAAATTTTCCCCTCCCTTGCGAGAGAGAAACGAATTTGCGAGTCAAACTCGACCAAAGTTTTGAAAATGATTTTGAAAATTTACTCGCCTCCGTTTTTAAAATTTGCGGGAAAATTCCGTGGAATGGGATCCGCCTGTCGGTACGAGGTTCAACTGTTCCTGGCGCCTTTACCAGGGGTAATTGAACCAAGGATCAATTACGTGCTTTAATTTGACTCAAATAGCTAAATTATGCTCTATTTTTCTAGAATGCACAAAGAATCAGGCTTGTGCTATGAAATTTTTAAAAAATGCAAGTTTGAGAAACTATGATGTTTGCTTTGGAAAATTGAAATGCATTTGGAAAAATGATTGGAAAAGTGCTTGAAATTGGAGTTTTTGGGAAAATCATTGAATTTCATTGGAAATCAGAAATTTGCATTGAAAAGTGATTTCTCAGGAAAGCTTGAAAAACTGAGAAAATTGGTTTTGAGATTGGAAACTTGGAATTGCTTTTATGAGAAAATGGATTTGAGAATCTTGAGAAAATCTAAGAAATTTATTGGAAAATGACTTTTGAAATGGAAAATGAATTCTCAGGAAAACTGGAAAATATGAGAAAATCGATTTCTGAAAACTTGGGATTTTGAAATTTGAGAATTCGAAAACATAGGAAAATCTTGATTTGAAATTGGGAAATGCTTTGAAATGTCATTTGAAAACTTAGGATTTTGAGAAAATCAGATCCTGAGAAAGACTTGGAAATTCTTGAGAAAACTGAATTTTTTTGAAATTGAAATTGGAAAATGAATTTGAGAATAATGCCATTTGAATGAATGAATATGAATTTGAAAAGGGAATTTCATTGAGGAATTGGGAAATCCTTTTAAAACTTTGAAAAATGCAGTGCATTTTGAAGTTAGCCTAAGTGTGTAGGCTGAATGTGGCTAATACGAAGATCATAAATCTTGGTTTTCTTCGTATTCTGACTATGGCCATAAATACGAATCCCACCGAGTTTATAAACTCCATAAAAGCTTGTGCACGTGCCATTCGTGTAAACCATAGTGAATTTGAAACAAATATGCATGAATCATACATCACATATTAAAATTTGCATAAATTAAACTATATGCAATGCAACCCTATTCTAAGCAGAAATGTAACTCTTATTCCAAATTATTACATTTGATGTTACATTGAATTGAAATAAAATAAGAAAATAAAATCTTCTTCTTGAATATTCCTGCAAAACTAGAAAACAAGGTTAGCACAAAAATGTAGGTTTTTCTGAATTTATCCGAAAATATGAGAAATTATCGGATATTATTCAGATATAAACCCAAAATCATACCCCCTTTGATATAAACATGATGAATAATGAATAAATTTCGAAAATAAACTTGAAAATTCGAAATTGGGGTCAAAATGACCAAAATACCCCTGATGACCTTGAAATCAGGGTTTTCTGAAAGATTTTTTTGTAAATTTTGGAAATTTGAAAATCAAATAAAATAAATCAAACATAATATGATAAAATATGATGATATGCATGAAATTTTGGGAGAATTAGAAATTGAAATTTCGAAATTTAGGTCAAAATGACCAAAATACCCCCAATAACAAGACTATGGCCTTGAAACCAGGGTTTTCTGAAATAAATTTTGCAAAATTGAAAAATATGAAATGCAAAGGAGATTAAAATTAACCCTAATATGATTATACATGCTTATGTACATGATAAAAACCCTAAAATGGCGAAAATATCATAAAATATCGAATTTAACCTGATTTTCGCTTCTGAATTTAAAGATAAACTAACACATGGAGAAAATGAACTTGGAATTAAACCAAATTTGGCATGGACACCTAAAATAACCCTAAAAATAGAATGGAGCTCGAAAATCTTATTTTTTTGTATTTTTAAATATGGAAATTCAAATAAAAACCTTAAATTTCATGATTTTTGCCTAAAATATTGATTCTAAAGGGGATTTAGGATATCAAACTTCCATAAAAATTTCCCAAATTTTATGGGATGACAGATGACAGTAAGTCAAGGATTTTTTCCTTTTACACTTTCTGGTTTTGACCTATGGTCGGAGCTGTACCACTCCGGCAAGTCGGATCGAAATCCGGCGACTCTAGTAAATGAAGGAAACAGACAGGTTTCGGTAGAAAATGTGGTAAAAATGGCAGACAGATGGGAAAATGGCTGAAATTGTGGGAAAATGTCCCTGACAAACAGATGAAGATTTGATATTTTGACACTATTAGGATTCGGGTTACGGTTTGGAAAAGGCCATACTGTTATCAGAGACCTAAATCTCTGAGATTTCTGGACATTGGAATCTGTTAGACATAAATAGAAAATCCGGGAAAAATACTGGAACAGATTTAAAAATTCCCAAATTTTGGGAAATGACAGGAAATTATGTTATGAACAACTTTCGTGTTGAAAGTTTTTGCAGAAGGGTTATAGATTGGATGGACTTGGTGCATTAAGGTCTGTCTATACCCTGACGAAAGAAAATCGATATTTTTCCCAGGGGTCTGAGAAATCCGATTTTTTACAGAAGTCAAAACTGACTGGAAAAACCTCAAAATTTCCAGATCATTAGTAGATTCAATCATGAATCTACTGTGATTTTTGGAGGACGATTTGGATTTCCCATGAGGGTGGTGCCGGAGGTTCTTGTCTGCTAAAGAAGAAACTGGAAGTTCAAAAAGACAGAAAACCCGATGTAGGGTTTGATCAGTTTAGATAGGTTCCGAAACCCGAATTGAATCAAATTTTCGGCAGTAGACCAAAGACATATGACTAAGACTAATATGCATTTTTTTGATTTTTTTAATAGTAAATTACACATAAGATCATAATTGGACTCAATGCATAAATCAAACCTAAATTAAATATCAATAAAACTACATTAAATGCTTATGAAAGTGATTTTTTTTTTTTTTTTTAAATACAACATAAAAACTCTATGATAACGGAAATAAAATGATAAATGACAGGGGTATGATCAGTTTTGATGTTGGATATTGGTGAGTGGGATCCCGATCCATTCATTGAATGGGTCCCTTGACTCACATATCATGAACATGAATAATCTGTCTTACGTCTTCATAGATCCACAAATGAAATATTCAATCACCTAAGTCCAATTTTTTGAAATGTTTTCAGATTATATTCATGAAAATATCATACGAAAGACCTTATCATATCATGATCATCTTTTGAGTTTAACAAAACCAAGATTGAAGACAAGGGTTTTACCTTGGATGGTGTTGATTGCTAATGGAGAAGAAGGTTGAAGAGGTGGCAGCAGCTTCAAGATGGTGGCTGTTGGCTGGAGCAAGGACCTTGGAACCGATGGAGGAGATGGCAGCGCCTTCAAGGAGGGCTGTAGTTGATCTCTTGTGTGGCGGCTGCAGCTGCTACAAGGGGTTGAAGGTTGTTGTGGCTGTAGCAGCCAAGGGAGGTGCTGAGTGAGAGGAGTGGCTGCTGGTTGGTTCTCCACTCCGGTGGCTGCTGCCTTGGCTGGAAGAAGTTGCTGTCATGGAGGTCCAGCTGATGCAAGTAGGTGAGGGAGAGCTATGTAATGGAAAACCAAGGGAAAGAGAGAGAGAGAGAGAGAGAGGTTAGGAGAGAGGCGTGAGATGGGAATAGGGCAGCCGTTCTTTTCTTTTTTTTGGTTTTCTTAACTTAGGGAAGATTATATCTTTCCCTAAGTTCTTAGCTTTAATTAGGGAAGGAAAGGGAAACAGCCTTTACGTGAATGGCTGGGCAAGAGGGAGGAAGGAAGGGAGAAAGGGAAGAAGGAAAGAAAGGGAAGAAAGAAGAAAAAGAAAAGGAAGAAAAAGAAAAAGAAAAGGAAAGAAAGAAAAGGAGGGAAAAAGGAAAAGGGAAAGAAAAACATGGGGAAAAAAAATGGAAAGTGGGGCTGGAGGTTTGGGTGACCACCTTGTGGGTCCCACCCTAGGAAGAATAACATAATAAAATAAATAAATAAATAAAATAAAATAAAACAAACAACAAAAAAATAAAGAAAAAGATAATTTTTTTTTTCTTTTCTTATAAATTAAAACAAGAGAATGCAAATGGATGGGCCATCTCAGAGCGGGTCCAAATTTTGATTTTGAAATTCATTTTGATGATTAGAGGGGTAAAATAGTCTTTTCAAAAAGTTTCCAAACGAAACGAGCTATTTTTGGCAGTTTTTGAAACGAGCTCGGATTTTGAAGTTCAATACCTCATTGCGAAGCAAATCCAGTGTAGAATTTGAAAATTTGATTTTGAAAGAAATCCAGATTGTTTTTCTTGAGAAAATATTTTCAAAACGAAACGAGCTATTTTTGGCAGTTTTTGAAATGAGCTTCGATTTTGAAGTTTAATAGCTCGTTGCGAAGCAAATCCAGTGTAGAATTTAAAAATGTAGTTTTGAAAGAAATCCAGATTGTTTTTCTTGAGAAAATATTTTCAAAACGAAACGAGCTATTTTTGGCAGTTTTTGAAATGAGCTCCGATTTTGAAGTTTAATAGCTCGTTGCGAAGCAAATCCAGTATAGAATTTGAAAATTTTATTTTGGGAGAAATCCATATTGTTTTTCTCGAGAAAATACTTCCAAATTTAGACTCCCGGTGGTAAAAATGTTAATTTTGGAAACCCGAGGTTCTGAAGTTAATTTATGAAAGCTTTTAAAACTCGATCTGGATTGAAATTTATAAAACTGGAGTTCTGGACTTCAAAAATGAAATGAAATGTGATGAAATGTTATGAAATGCTGAGAAATGATATGAAATGATGAGAAATGACATGAAATAACATGCGAAATGCAGACCCTTAATAAAGAATTTTTGATGTCAGACCCCGATTGACACTTGTACCAGTTTAAAAAGCATTAAAATTGATAAAATTTGCAAAATAGCTCAAGAAATGGTTTTCGAGACTCTATTGGGTCAGAGTGACACTGAAAATTGGGGTTCGAGCTGGATTGAACTGAAATGAACAAGATTGAGCTGAGTTTTAGAGTTTCAGAACTCCAATGAGCTGACAAGGCACTGACTCAACTGACCTTTCCGACTGAATTTTCAAGAAAAGCTGCCATTTTTAGAGAAATGGTACAGAATGATCACTGGAGTGAAGTGAATTCTGAACTTGAGCTGAAACAAAGGTCATTAATACTGAGGTGAACTAAAATCGAGGCTCAAACACTAGCTCAACTGACTAAACTTGGCTCAATTTCAGCTAGAAGAGCTAAAATGGACCAAAATGGGCTCCTAGACACTTGGAAATGGTTTTGTACTGAAACTGGAGTGTTTGAACTTCTGGTGAGCTCAAGTTAGACTCTGGGAAACATGACTGACTGGGAATGACAGACTCGGAGACAATTGGTTTGGATTCAAGTGAGAAATGAGCTCATTTTTTAAGAAATGATCCCATTTTGGCAGGAATGGTCAGAAATGAAAATGGTCTGTTCATTGTGAGCTCAGATGAGCTTGAGATGACTGATATTCTAACTGTCTTGAACTGACCAATGAGCTTGGTTGACTCCGACTGACTGGGGTCCGGGATGACCTAGGGGTAAAATGGTAATTTTCCTAATGAAAATGGGTAAAATGGTGCTTTTCTGAAACTGACTCAGGGTTTGACTCCTACACTGACCTAACAAGGTTGGCACTGCATGAGGAGGATTGTTTGAGAATGGATGTGGAAAATTTGGGGTGTTTACAGAAAGGTATTGAGGTCGATAAGGCAAAAGTGGAGACCATTGTCAAATTAGCTCCACCGACCTCTGTGAGGCAAGTGCGTTCATTTTTAGGGCATGCAGGTTTCTATAGACGGTTCATTAAAGACTTTAGTAAGATTTCTAGACCGTTGTGTAACCTGTTGTCGAAAGATCAGTCGTTTGTGTTTGATGATGCCTGTCTGAAGGCATTTTTAGCCCTAAAGGAAGCATTGACCACTGCTCCTATTCTTAGATCTCCTGAGTGCCTTTTGAGATTATGTGTGACGCTTCAGATTATGCGGTTGGAGCTATTTTAGGACAGAAAATTGAGAAACGATCTCATGTTATTCATTATGCTAGTAGGACTCTTTCTGACACACAAATGCATTATACTACCACTGAGAAGGAGTTACTAGCCGTTGTATTTGCACTTGAGAAGTTTCGATCATATTTGTTAGGCTCCAAAGTTATCATTTACTCAGATCATGCTGCATTAAGATATTTGATGAGTAAAAAGGATGCTAAACCGCGTCTCATTCGTTGGATTCTTCTGTTACAAGAATTTGATATTGAGATTCGAAATAAGAGTGGATGTAAGAATCTTGTAGCAGATCATCTGTCTAGACTGACTATAGATTCATCTATTGATCAAGGACAGATTGTTGATTCTTTTCCGGATGAGCAGTTATTTCATGTCAAGCGTTTACCTTGGTTCGCGGATATTGTAAATTTTCTGGTTACTAGAGAGTATCCTGCGCACTGGAACCGGAATGAAAAAGATAGATTTTTTGCGCAGGTGAAACATTATTTTTGGGAGGAACCAGAATTATTTAGATCTTGCCCGGACCAGATGATTCGGAGATGTGTGCCCGAAGAAGAGTATCATTCCATTTTATCCTTTTGTCATTCTTTAGCTTGTGGAGGTCATTTTTCTAGTCGGAAGACCGCTGCAAAGGTCCTTCAGTCTGGATTTTGGTGGCCCACACTTCATAGAGATGCTCACGAATTCTGTAGGAAGTGTTTGCGATGTCAGCAAACAGGTCGCATTACCAAGCGCGACATGATGCCTCTTTTACCTATTCTGATTGTGGAAATTTTTTATGTTTGGGGCATTGATTTCATGGGTCCTTTTCCGCCATCATTTGGATTTACATATATTTTAGTGGCGGTTGATTATGTTTCAAAATGGATCGAGGCTGTGGCCACCCGGACCAACGATCATAAAGAGGTGCTTCGGTTTATTAAGCACAACATTTTTAGTCGGTTCGGAGTTCCTAGAGCGATCATCAGTGATGGTGGTACACATTTTCGTAATGTGCAGGTAGCTTTCTTACTTAGGAAATATTCTGTGCATCATCGGATTGCTACACCTTACCACCCACAAACCAGTGGCCAAGTTGAGGTATCTAACAGGGAGATAAAGAGGATTCTTGAAAAGACAGTCAGACCAGACCGCAAGGATTGGTCTCAGCGCCTTGATGATGCCTTGTGGGCTTATAGGACTGCTTTCAAGACCCCGATTGGTATGTCACCATTTCGATTAGTTTTCGGTAAACCTTGCCATCTTCCTGTTGAGTTAGAACATCGAGCATATTGGGCTATAAAAAAATTCAATTTCAACATGACCCAAGCTGGAGTCGAGAGAAAATTACAGTTGAGTGAGCTAGAGGAATTGCGTAATGAAGCCTATGAGAGTGCAAAGATTTACAAAGCTCGAACTAAGCATTTTCATGATCGATATATTGTTAGGAAACAGTTCGAGCCTGGGCAAAAGGTATGGCTTTATCATTCACGTCTTCATCTTTTTCCAGGTAAGTTGAAGTCAAGATGGAATGGTCCATTTGTTGTGCATAGGGTGTTTCCATATGGAGCGATAGATCTTTTTGACCCTCGTACGGGTGCTATTTTTAAAGTAAATGGGCAACGGCTGAAGCCTTATATCTCAGATATTGTGACAGGACAAGACATTGAGGATGTTGATCTTTTAGAAGTTTAGGACTCACACATGTTTGTATATATTTTAAAAATTTTGTAAATATTCATAGAAAAACAAATTTTTTTAAGAGTACTTTCATATAGTTCATGTGCATAATTCATAAACCATAATCATGGTAGGCATATTTTCACATTTTAGATTTCATTGAGTTTACTTTCTTTCCCTCATTGATTTTATCTCATGTGCATTCACTTAGTTTCACATAAGCATGGGGGAATGCCACTGGGACAGTGTAATTCAAGCATGGGGGAGGGTGCAGTAGCTCACCAGAATATTTTTGTCTACGTTCTTGCACATGTTTACACATCTCTCATAAAAAGTAGATTTTTAAAGAAAGAGTTTGAACTTATATGAATGTTATTTCAAATCTGATGTTTTTAGAGGATTTTTAAGCCCCACGAAATTTTTTTTTCTTTCTGACATAGATCTAAAAATTATGGTTGTTTATGTGGATTTTGAGGAAATGATGATAGATACATGTTAGAATTTATTTTGAGTCATAAATATGAATATGCACAGTTCTATTTTTGAAAAACTAAGCAAATGAACAAAAGCATAAAAATGAGCTCAAAAAGTGAGAAAAAGCATGCGTTAGGTTGTTTGGATAATTCCACAATCCTTAATAGATGGAACTTAGATGTAAGTTGAAACTTTTAAGTCCATTTGCATAAGGGAGAGTGGAAAACTTCGTGATCCTAGGTAACTGAGAACAGATACAAGTTGAAATGTTTGACTCTCATGTTATAAGGGTGAATGAAGGAAGTCACTTTTATGTCTTAGTTGATATCTTTTGGTATGAAGAAAAAAAATATAGAAGATATTGACATTGCACAAGGTATAAAAGCAGACCACACGCAAGCTATAAGAGAAAAATAAGTGCGCAAAAAGAAAAAGCGTGAAAAGAAAAAAAGAAAGGAAAGAGCTTAAAAAGAAAAGTTCAATGCTTAGAAGTGTGATTGAGAAAACCTGTGCAGAAAACATATGAGTGAGGATAAGTAAATAATAATATGTTTTTATTGGATTTTCTAAGAATAAAACATAAATAATTGTGATTTTTAGAAAAGTGAAAGAAATTCTTTTTCTATGGTGGTACATAAAAGACTCTAATTATATTTTGATTTTGAAATAACAGGAAATATTTGTAAAAATAAAGTCTTTGATTACCTACTGATTATGAGGATGTGTAATATTATGCATACATGACAGAGATGTTTGTGGGTAGCATCACTGCAAACCCTCACGAGACCTTACTCGTCCACTGGGGTAACCCAGGGGGTGAAAGGGCTTGTTGCATGAGCTAAATGCAACCGTGATTCCTACGAAAGTGAGTTAGGTGATAGTTTGATTTCTTGCATTTTTCTAGTTTGCTCGAGGACTAGCAAAACATAAGCATGGGGGTATTTGATCATGCATATAATTCAGGGTTTATTAACATTTAAATATGCATGATTTTATGAAATAATGTTTCAAAAACCCAATTTTATGTTAGTTTTTGAGTAAATGTGCTAAAATAATTTAAAATTAGAAAATGAATAAAAAAATAGTTTTATTTTACATTCTTATGCCTATTTTAGTTTTAGTTGGTTTTAGTTTTTATTAAAAAGAAAAAAAATTAGAAAAATAGTTTTATTCATTTTAAGTGTTGTGTTTTTTAGAAAAGAAAAGAAAAAATATAGTAGATTAGTTTTGAAGTTCTTTTATAAAGAGTTTTGTTTTTGAAAATTTTCACAGTTTTCTTTACTTTTGAAAAGAATAAAAATAAAAATAATAAATAAAAAAAATAAAATAAAAAATAAATATACAAACCGGGTGGAACCGGTTTGTATTTATAAAAAGAAGAAAGTAAAAACCAAACCGGTTGGAACCAGTTTGGAAGTTTTGAAAATAAAAAGGGGTTGTTTCAAACCGGTTCCAACCGGTGTAAACCCTTTTAAAAAGGGGCGTACAACAGATCGGAGGGGGCTCCAATTTTGTGCGCCAGAATGCTTTTCCCCCTCTGATTTTCCCATCTTCCTTCTGTTTTTCCTAATTGCCGGATTCCCTCATCTTCTTCTTCTTCTTCTTCTTCTTCTTTTTCCAGCAGCAGCAGCAGCCGATCATCCTCATCCGGTAGCAAGGAATTTTCTAGTCGATTGCGGCGCCTGAAGTGGAAGCCACATCTTTTTCCGGTAAGTCAGTCTTCTTCTTCTTCTTCCTCCGATCTTCGGTTCCTCACCTTCATCCTCATCTTTCTTTCTCTTCAATCGTTCTTGTTTACCATTGTTTACAGAAAAAAAAAACGAAAAAAATATAATAAATAAATAGATCATTTGATTTTTGTTTACAGCAAAGAAAAATGAAAAAAATATATGCATCAGATTCGATTTCTTCTTTCCTGGTGTTTTTCTCATCTGTCGGTTTTTGATTTGTCTTGATTCAGCAAATTTGTTTTTTTTTTCTGCAACAAATTCTGTTATATCGTGCATTTTTTTTTTCTTTTCTGTGATTTTTTTTGTATGCAATCTGTGTGAGTTTCAATTTTTTTTTCAAATTCTTTGTTGTCTTTAGCTTGTTTATGCTGCATTTTTGCTATAGTATACATTAGATTGATCTCAATTTCTATTATGCAAATTTTTTTTTCATGTTTTCATTTCAGCAATTCTTTGTTTGATTCCATTGTCTCATGAATTTTTTTTCTGGTTTTATTCATTCTTTGATTTTTCATTTCTTGATTTCCTTGTATATCTTTTAGATTTCATCGTAGTTGTTTAGATCATCTCATTTCCTGTTTTAATTTTTTAGTTTAGATCTGCAATTGTATTTCCAGTATAATCTGTAGTATCGTAGATTTAAATTCTGTTTTACAATTCAGTTTTTGAAACCGATTCCTTGTTCTCCAGTTTCCATTTCATATGTTGTTTTTCTTGAATTTTCAGTAATTTTACAATACTTTTCATTGCATTAAATTTCTGTGTTTCTTTTATTATTCAGTCATTTTCCTGTTTTGTTTTTTTTAATTCCTGTCTCTTTCATTTCTAATTCTGTTTGTTTTTTCATTTTATTGAATCTCTTGTTATTTCATTACATGCATTGTCTAATTTTTTTAATACATTTCAATTCATTTTTTTAGTATATAGTTAAGTTTCTGTATTTTTGATATTGCATTTCCTTATGCTAATTAGGTAATAGTTGTTGATTGAATTGTCTGTGTTGTTAATTTGGTCAGTTAATTGAATTCTCTATTTTGTGAAAATTGCTTAGTTGTCTTTTATATTACTCTTAGTTTTAGAATTACTCAGTTAATTAACATTAGTTTAATATAGTTTTAATGGTCATTAGTTTCTTTTGATGCTATATTTCAAAGTTCTTAGCATTTAGCTAGTTTAATATTGTTTTTACTTCTATTTCTGGTACTGCTCGTGTTCCTTTGAATTGTGCAGGATAGCACAGGAGTGGAGTGGAAGCGATTACGTGACACGAAGTACGAAGAATAAAGTCTGTTTGCTTTTATTTTTAGAATTAGGAATTTTAATTGGGTTTGTAAATATTGCACTTTATGCCCTCTGCGAAGGGTATTCATTTGTTGTAATAGCTAGTTGTGTTTACTTTTCTGAACATTTTACATTTCCATAATTCGGCAATAAAGATTAGTTTAGACTTGTGTACTTGAATACGATATATTCCCGTTCCCTGAGTTCGACCCGGTCTCATTCATTAGTGAGAACCGGTTTTTTATTATTTGATGTCTGGTTTTCACATGCTTTTCATATAAAAATCTTTTCAAAAATTTACAACGATTGCAAGAAGACCTCATATATGCATTTCTTTACGCCGCCGCTGTATAAAGCACAGGCTTCTGCTTATACTACATATATAGCGCATAAATGAGCGTTCAAATGGAGATCAAACTCCAAATCGCCAATGCGATTCCCTGACCGCTCCTTGTTCAAGATTCTGCTTGACGAATGAAGCCTCTATTGGAAAGGCTTCACTTTTTGGCAAAATGCTCTTTACGTAAAAATTAAGTCAATTATGTATGGCCTGGCTATGGCCCAGGGTTCCTGCAACCTTGATGGATGCAAAGTACGCACAACGGTGTGCATCCATTTTCCCGAATTAAGCATGGCGATTTCCTACCAAAGAGGGGAGATGCCGCTGAAATGGATAAAAGAAACGCACGCTTTCTCCGTAAAAGAGAGGAAGTGCTGCTGAAATTTCTGAAGAAGCTAAGAATAGCTCAGAAAGAACGTAGCAGGATACTCTGACATATAGCAAAGTGCTACCCAGTTCATGGTTTGCCCTCTACAACGTAGAAGGGTTCGTCGCACCACTGCCAGTAGAGCAGGGGAGGTGCTGACGAAATGGTTGGCAGAAGAGCTGCCGGAACCAATGGAACGGCATAATGATGTCCGTTGATGGAACGATGCCAGGTCGGCTCGTATCCTTGTGCCTACAAGGGCACCTTGCTCGTAAGGGCCGCTGAACCGGAGTAGAGGTTGCGCCTTGGCTAGGTTTGTACTCGTCGCGTAAAAATACGCCGAGTAGCCGATCTATTTAGATCGAGTCATATGCATGCTCATTGAGAACGGTTACACAACCAGACTCGTAAGGGCCGAAGAGCCAGAGTGTGTTGTTTCCACCCAAAGAGGTGTGATGTTCGTGGTGGCCGAAGTGCCAAGAGCGGTGTTCTGCATGCATATGAATAAGACTTAAGGTCGCACATACCCCGCGGTTGAAAATCGTGTTAGGGGTACCCCCTCAGTAATGACTGTGTTGGGGCGGACTGAATGGGGTCGGGTACACACTCCCGTAGTGCTGAAAGCACGGGCTGCCTAAATGGCATGCAGATTCTGTCTAAGTAATTGTAAGACTGGCAGACCCCTTCAGGAATTATGCTCACTGTGGAATGACAGTGATGGTACAGCCTTGAGTGACATGTATTTTACTTTGGACCTGATAGAGTCCACGATGGCCTCAGTCACTCATGGGTTTTGGGGTCGTGGTTATCCTTAAGATCTAAGGATTGAACCCAACTACTGCAAGTAGAGGATGCATCCGAATATGGGCCTAGTAGGGTTCTCCCAGTTGAATCACACTGCCCTACTATGGATAGGGTCAACAGGCCTCTGGGGTATCTAAAATACATAGAATAATCAACCCCCAGAACGTCGCGTTGATGCCCGGACAATATCTCTACCTGCGTACCAAAGGCGGGAGCGGTTAATTATCAAACAATGCATTAGTTCTAGGTACAGCGATGCTTTGAATATATGAGTGGATGACGTGTTGAGTCAGTCCTGCATAACCTTTGTGAAGGTGTCATGTTCGGTATACTACTGGACCGACTGGGCAAAGACCCGTGTTGTATCCGCACGACTAAGCGAAGCTCGAGGAGTTGTCCTTAGATGCGTGGGATACAGATGTGCCAAGTATGAAGACTTGAGCAAGACATCACTTTGAGACCCGAAAGAGGTCATGGCTAAGTCGTGGAGACTTAAGCGGTTATTCAAATCACAGCCCTGAAAAGGCTTGCTCTAAGTCATGAAGACTCGAGCGGATGTTCAACTCATAGCCTTGAGGAGGCTCTTCTGATATACGCTAAGTCTTGGAGGCTTGAGCGTCGTTATTACGCATTGCGACCCTGAGTGGTCATCACCGTACTTGAGTTGAATGGATGTATGACTGCATGCTTACCAGACCATCAGTGGTTCTGACCCCGTTTTATGGGGATTTCAGGTGTTGGACCTGCGTGACGATATGCGGAGCAAGGCGGCATCGAGTTCCAGGGTTTCTCTAGACAGAGTTGTATTGCTTCCTTTTTATTGAACCTTCACTGCTTTTCTAAGCAATAGTGTTGTAATAAACATGTGCTTTCGATAAAATGGAACACTTTGGTGGTCAATGAGTTGCTTGGCCACATACCTGCAACGTGCTCGGAGTTTTCTAAAACTGACGACTCATTATCGTCTTATTCCGCTGCTAAAAGCTTTTCTAAGTTCCGCTGCAAAGAAAAAAAAAAAGAAATTCATGAAAATTTTAACTTAGCTTTGTTTTGGAAATCCGGGGCGTTACAGAATTGGTATCAGAGCATGAGTCTGAGAAACCTGGTTCAAGATCCGTCATGGTCCCGATATCGCACTGTAAGTATATGTTTTTATACTTTGGTTCTGATCTGGGTGCATCTTTGTATAGATGGCAACTCATGACTCGCGTGGATACTGCTATCGCTGCAAGGTCATGCACGATGAGTCGATATGCCCATATGAAGTCCAAGACTGCCAATATTGTGGCGAGGATGGGCATTCCGCCAACGAATGCCAAAGGAAATATACCGCCGATATAGGTCGGCGGGCATCAAAGGGTCTCAAGGATGAGACTTCGCGTGTCAGTGGACCGCATCACTCTAGTGTTGGGAGCAACCATACCCCAACATCTTCTGATAAATTACCAAGGTTGAGGGATTTTGATTTGAACTTCCCTACGGAGGTCTATCACTCGCCAAGCTACCATCCAGCATCACATACGCCGAGCTTAAACGGCAGGAACAAAAGAGGGGATTCTTTCTGTTCGCCGATCATTATTCCAGACTCCCAGAGTCTTGATCTTGCTGACTGGGAAAGTGGACTGGAGTCCCTCATATATCCCCAATATTCGCTTGCTAGTGCGGAAGTGCCGCCCAAGCCAAAGCTAGTAGTGCCTGCACCAAGGCCATGTGGCAATAGATGGACCTTTTGGAGTTCGTCTTCATCAAAGAAATCCAAGTCTTAAAGAGACTGGTGATGTTTTGGAGTCAGTAGACTCATGTATATAGTTTTTCAACGCCTAAAGTCTGCCAGTGCGGCATGACGTTTTGTTTAAGGCGATGCTTGTGTAAATGTGATGTATATTAAGTAAATAAAGCATTTACTTCCTCATATACATCGAGAAACTAAAAACAAGTGCTTGTGTGTGCATAGATAAATGGCTCCTACGACGAGGAGAACCATACCAAGCGAGGAGTCCCATACGCAAGGATTCCTGTTGGAGACACTCAACAACCTGGTTACCGCCATCCGTGAAACGAGGCCAGAACCAGTCGCACCACGAAACGAGCACCTGGGAGGAGTGACTTATGAGAAGTTTCTCAAGCTTGACCCGCCAGTTTTCATTGGCAGAGCCGATCCTGAGCTCGCGGAGAGTTGGATCGAAGAGACAGAACGTGCCTTCTCAGTACTGGGAGTACCAGAGGAAAAGAAGACCAATTTTGGCACGTATCGGTTGAAAGACAATGCACGGAAGTGGTGGGATACCACTAAACTTATCCAGTTCTCACAAGTCGAAGTCATTCCTTGGACTGACTTTCGGAGGACTTTTATGGATAACTACTTCCCGTTGCATTCCAGAAACAAGAAAAAGATGGAGTTTCTGGAGTTGGAACAGGGCGGTATGAGTCTAATGGACTATACCACCAAATTTCAGAATCTAGAGCGCTACTGCTCTCGATTGTTCGAAACAGACCAAGAAAGGGCCGACAAATATGTGAATGGTCTGCGCGAAGGGCTGCGATCTCGAGTGATAACAAGCATGCCTTCGACTTTTCAGGCTGCGGTAGCAGCAGCTTCAAAAATCCAAGAGGATTGGGCGCGATCTAAAGTGATCATAGCAAAGAAGCCCATAGTGAATGGTGGGAATCGTAAAAGGACATTCCCAAGTGGCCAGGGTTCACGACAACCCTTTCAAAAGAAGAAGTTCAAAGGAGGGAACAACACTGAGCAAGTCGTGAGGCCAAGACAGAACCCAACTCCGAATGGTCAGCAGTCCAACTTCAGCTGCCCAAGGTATCGTATGAACCACCCCGGAAAGCCATGTCCTTGTGACATTGGTGGGTGCTTGTATTGTGGCAAGATGGGCCACTTTATAAGGGATTGCGCCAAGAAAGCTGCAGATGAACAGAGGAGTAATGCCGGATCTGCCGGACCCTCTCGACCAGCACCACAACGTTTTCAGTTTCAACGACCTCCACCTAGAGTAGAACAAAGGCCTGCTGCAGGTCGTGTATACGCTGTAACGACAGAACAAGTCGAAAATGGTGACCTGATTGAAGGCACCGTACCTGTTAATGGACATGCAGCTTACGTCTTGTTTGATTGTGGTGCTACTCATACGTTTATCTCTGACGATTTCACCGAACAACTCCACGCTTCGGTGCAACCGATTGATAAAATGATCGAAGTATATAACCCATTGGGTTCACGCACCAAATGTATCCGGTATGTGAAAAATTTGGATATTGAGATAGCAGGGCAACACTTGCCTACTGACGCCATCCTGATCGATATGATACAGTACGATGTCATTCTGGGAATGAATTGGTTGGCTCAGAATAATGCCAAGATTCTGTGCCGCGAGGGCACAGTGATTCTATATCGACCCGGATTGCCTAAGATGGAATACCGGTTATCCAAACCAGTTCCACAGAAAAGGCTCATATCAGCACTTAAGGTACAAAAATACCTTAGGAAGGGTTGTGTGGCCTTCCTGTTGAGTCTCTCGGTGGAAAAATCCAACGACCAACCCCTTGAGAGTTTGGAAGTGGTACGGGAGTTTCCCAATGTATTTCCTGAGGAATTGCCAGGACTTCCGCCAATTCGTGAGGTTGAATTTGGAATTCAATCCTTACCTGAAACAGCGCCGATATCCAAAGCCCCGTATCGAATGGCGCCAGCTCAACTCAGTGAGTTGAAGTGTCAGTTGGAAGAACTGATGGAACAAGGGTTCATCCGACCGAGTGTGTCACCGTGGGGAGCCCCGGTACTGTTTGTAAAGAAGAAGGATGGATCCCTTCGGTTATGCATCGATTATCGGATGCTTAACCAGGCAACTGTTAAAAATAAGTACCCGTTGCCTCGGATTGAGGACTTATTCGATCAACTCAGAACAGCGAGGGTGTTCTCCAAGATCGACCTCAGGTCTCGGTACCATCAGCTCAGAGTAAAGAAAGAGGATATACCCAAGACAGCCTTCAGAACGAGATACGACCATTATGAGTTCGTAGTAATGCCCTTCGGACTCACTAATGCGCCTGCTGCCTTTATGGATCTAATGAACCGGATATTTAGACCATATTTGGATAGCTTTGTCATCGTCTTTATTGATGACATTCTCGTATATTCTGAGAACAAGGAACAACACGTGGAGCACTTGAAAATCGTCTTGAAAACCCTTCAAGATAACCAACTCTATGCTAAGTTTTCAAAATGTGAATTCTGGCTAGACAAAGTGATGTTCCTTGGTCATGTGATCTCGAAAGATGGAATCACAGTAGATCCTGCGAAGGTGGAAGCTGTGATGGACTGGAAGCAGCCAGAAAATATTACTGAGGTCCGTAGCTTCCTTGGACTTGCCGGATATTATCGGAAGTTCATACAAGACTTCTGTAACGCCCCGGATTTCCAAAACAAAGCTAAGTTAAAATTTTCATGGATTTCTTTTTTTTTTCTTTGCAGCGGAACTTAGAAAAGCTTTTAGCAGCGGAATAAGACGATAATGAGTCGTCGGTTTTAGAAAACTCCGAGCACGTTGCAGGTATGTGGCCAAGCAACTCATTGACCACCAAAGTGTTCCATTTTATCGAAAGCACATGTTTATTACAACACTACTGCTTAGAAAAGCAGTGAAGGTTCAATAAAAAGGAAGCAGTACAACTCTGTCTAGAGAAACCCTGGAACTCGATGCCGCCTTGCTCCGCATATCGCCACGCAGGTTCAACACCTGAAATCCCCATTAAACGGGGTCAGAACCACTGATGGTCTGGTAAGTAGGCAAACACCTATCTATTCAACTCAAGTAAATGCATAGACCACTCAGGGTCGCAGTTCGTAATACGACGCTCAAGCCTCCATGACTTAGCGTATATTGCAAAAGCCTCATCAGGGCTATGAGTTGAACATCCACGCAAGTCGTCATGACTTTGCATAAGCCTCTTCAGAGCTGTGAATTAGAATAACCTCTTAAGTCTCTATGACTTAGCCTTGACTTCCTCAGAGTCACGAATGGATGTCTAGCTCAAGACTTTATGCTTGGCACATCCGTATCCTACGAATCTAAGAACAGCTCTCCGAGCTTCACTTAGTCGTACGGATATCAATGGGGTTCTTTCCCAATCGGTCCAGTAGTATACCGACCATGACACCTTCACAAAGGTTATGCAGGACTGACTCAACAACGTCATCCACTCATACATTCAAAGTAGCGCTGTACCTAAGCTAATGCTTTGTTTCGATAATTGCACCTCCCCATGGGCTTAGGGGACTCATATCTGGGCGACAACGCGACGATCTGGGGGTTGATTATTCTATGTATTTTAGATACCCCAGAGGCCTGTTGACCCCATCCCCCTAGTAGGACGGTACAACATACCGGAAGAGATCCTTACTAGGTATCCGAATGCATTATGCTACTACAGTAGTTGGGTTCAATCCTTAGATATTTAAGGATAACCACGACCTCCATACCTCTGAGTGACGAAGGCCATCAATGAACTCTATCAGGTTCGGGTGAAATATATGTCACTCAAGGCTGCGCCATCACCGTCTTCCTCGGTGAGAAATTCTGAAAGGGGCCTGCCGGTCTTACAATTACTTGACGAACATTGCATGCCTATAGGGCAGCCTTTGAGAAGTATGTACCCGACCCCAATCAACCACACGGTTTTCACCGTGGAACAAAGGTTTTATTCATATGCATGCTTAACTCTGCTCTCGGCACTTCGGCCTTGACGAGCACTTCACCTCTTTCGGTGGAAACAACACACTCCGGCTCAGCGGCCCTTACGAGTCTGGTTGTCTGATAATTCTCAATGAGCATGCACATGACTCGATCTCTACGGATCGGCTACTCGGCGTATTTTTACGCAACGAGCTCAGGACCTCGTCAAGGTACTACCACTACTTTGGCGCAACGGCCCTTACAAGTATGGTGCCCTTGCAGGTGCTAGGGAGACGAGTCATTCTGACATCGTTCCAACAAAGGACATCATTGTGCCACTTAACTGGTTCTGGCAGCTCTTCTGCCAACCATTCTGTCAACATCTTCTCTGCTCTACCGGCAGTGGTGCGACGAACCTTTCTACATCGTAGAAGGCGTTCCATAAACTGGGTAGCACTTCTGCTACGTTCTTTCTGAGCCATTCTTAGCTCCTTCAGGAATTTCAGCAGCACTTCCTCTCTTTTACGGAGAAAGCGTGCGTTTCTTTTATCCATTTCAGCGGCATCTCCCCTCTTTGGTGGGAAATCGCTACGCTTAACTCGGGAAATGGATGCGCACCGTTGTGCGTACTTTGCATCCATCAAGGTTGCAGGAACCTTGGGCCATAGCTAGGCCATACGTAATTGATTTAGTCTTTACGTAAAGAGCATTTTTCCAAAAGGCGAAGCCTTTCCAATAGGGGCTTCATTCGTCAAGCAGAATCTTGTACGAGGAGCGGTAAGGGAATCGCATGGGCGATTTTGGAGTTGATCTCCATTTGAACGCTCACTTACGCGCCATATATGTAATATAAGCAGAAGCCTGTGCTTTATACAGCGGCGGCGTAAAGAAAATGCATATACTATTGTTCAGGGTGTGTAACTGAACGAAATATTCTACATATATAACAAAACAGGAGCCTTGGCATCGTTCGACGCGACGGCGTAAGTAAATACATTGCAGAAAGCAGGAGCCTTGGCATCGTTCGACGCGACGGCGTAAGTAAATGCATAATCGGAAGTGCAGTAATCGGAAGTACAGAAAGCAGGGAGCCTTGACATCATACGACGCGACGGCAAAGGTAAATTACATGGCCTGTGCGATATAAGACGCGTCGGCAGTATCAGCAGATATACACCTAGATCTGTATCCAACGATAGTTACGAGGCGAGCGAGTGAACACCGAAGTGTCCTAGAGGGCTCAACCAAGAACTAGGGTGAGATACTATTTTGAAGAACGCATATACTGCGTATTCGAACATATATATCCGACGATAGTTACGAGGTGAGCGCGTGAACACCGAAGTGTCCTAGAGGGCTCAACCAAGAACTAAAGTAAGATACTACTTCAGAAAGTATATGCTATATACAAACAATCAAATACTTGAGAGAGATGGTTTAATGAAGCGAATTTACTTCAATTTGAGGAAGAAACGACTCCGATTGCTTCAAACGCTTCGAACGAGGCTCGACTTCGAAAAAGGATCAACTTCGAACTTCGGACGAAAAAGGACTTGGACTTTGACTTTGAACCAAACCAGGTTCAAGTCAAGTCAACTGGGTTCAGACTTAGGTCAAGTAGGTTCAGACCTAGGTCAGGTGGGTTAGGACCAGGTCAGGCAGGCTCAGACCAGGTCAAGCAGGCTCAGGCTAAGTCAGGCAGGCTCAGACCAGGTCAGGTGGGCTCAGGTGGGCTAGGCTAGGTAGGGGAGGTTTGGGAAAGGAGGAGAGAGAGAGGGGTTGGCGATTTTTAAAGAGAGGGGGGCTCCTTTATTTATAGATTCTGAAACTTGGGCCCCAAGTTTCAGAATCTCCTTTTTGCCCTTGGCTATTCCGGAAATTCCAAGAGGTTCCTTGGAGTGGGGCCCACTTGGATATTTCCATGGGATATTTTTGTGGGTCCCACCAGATATTTTCTGAGGAATATTTCTGTGGGTCCCACCAATATTTTCGTGGGTCCCGCAAGAATTTCGGGTTTTCGGCGATTTTTTTCCGAAAAATTCTGAGTACGCCATTCCCTTCGTATTGACGTAACTAAGAAAATTGGCTCGCAGGAATCCTTTGATTTCATTCAGGTAGGAAGTTATGGCTTCCAGAGTGTTTGAGCCTATATTCGCGATTCGACGAATATCCTAAGTATAACTGGCTCGCAGGAATTGATTCGTTTCGCATTCTGAGAAGAAATGCCATTTTTACCGGTAAATGCCTCATGAATTTTATTCAGATATTTTTTGAAAAATTGCGGGTCTTACATCATTAACCCCTTAATGGAATTTCGTCCGCGAAATTCAGCTAAGAGTACAAGGTGAAGAGTTCAGGATATTTATCCCGCATATCCGATTCGGGCTCCCAAGTGCAATCATCGACTCCGTGATGTTGCCATCTCACTTTGACAAGTGGAATGACCTTTGTCCTTAGCACTTGCTCCCGTCGGTCCATGATCTCTACTGGCCTTTCTTCCACTGTCATATCCTCCTGGATGTCAATATCTTCATGTTGGATGACGTGGGAAGGGTCGTGAACGTACTTTCTAAGCATTGACACATGAAATACGTTGTGTATTTGTGTATACTGCGGTGGCAATGCTACTCTGTAGGCGGTCTCTCCTATTCGGCTCAAAACCTCGAAGGGACCAACGAATCTGGGGCTGAGCTTCCCCTTCTTTCCGAAACGAAACACACTCTTGGTTGGGGAGACCTTGATAAAAACCTTATCTCCAACCACAAAAGTGAGTTCCCTACGCCGCTGATCAGCGTAGCTCTTCTGTCGACTCTGAGCAGTCAGTAGCTTCTTCCTGATCATGTGGACCTGCTCAGTATAATGCTGCAACACTATGGGCGAGTCCAAGGTTCGCTCACCCACTTCACCCCAATGGATTGGTGATCGACAGGGTCGCCCGTACAAGGCTTCATACGGTGCCATCCCAATGCTAGCGTGGTGGCTATTATTATAAGCAAATTCAGCCAACGCTAGGTGGGAATCCCAATCACCTTTCCATTCTAGCATACAGGCTCTTAGCATATCTTCGAGAGTCTGTATGGTTCGTTCTGATTGCCCATCTGTTTGGGGATGGAATGCTGTACTGAACTTGAGCTTCGTCCCCAGGGCTCTCTGAAGCTGCTCCCAAAAGTGAGAGGTGAACTTCGGGTCACGATCGGATATGATCGAAATCGGCACTCCATGGAGTCTAACGATTTCCCGAATGTAGATCTCCGCCAATCGTTCAGTTGAGTATCGAGTGTTGATTGGCAGGAAGTGAGCAGACTTGGTGAGTCTGTCCACGATCACCCATATCGAATCGTGTTGTCTCTTGGATCGAGGCAATCCAACGATGAAATCCATCGTAATGCCCTCCCATTTCCATTCTGGAATCTCGATCCGTTGCATTTTTCCACCAGGTCGTTGATGCTCGATTTTTACTTGCTGGCAGATTAAACACCTTGAGACAAATGTAGCCACATCACGTTTCATACCCCTCCACCAGTACTTTCTCTGTAAGTCCCGAAACATTTTTGTACCCCCAGGGTGAATGGTGTACTTGCTGTTATGAGCCTCCTGGAGTACTTCCTGTCTTAGCTCAGGGTTATTTGGAACCCAAATTCTTTCTTCCATCCATATTCCTCCATCTTCTTTTAAATGGAAGAAAGTGTCATCTCTTTCAGCACGAGCTTTTAATTCTAAGTACTGGGGGTCCTTGAACTGTTCGGCTACAATGCGATCGAGGATCTCGATATGGATTGTCAGGCATGACAATCGAATCTTTCCTGGGTCAGCCAGGAATGGCTTCCAACTGACAAAATCCTCCATCAGCTTCCATTGTCCGGTGAGGCTGGCCAGAGTGCCAACAGTCTTGCGACTAAGGGCATCTGCTACAACATTCGCCTTTCCAGGGTGATAGGAAAGCGTGAATTCATAGTCTTTGAGGAATTCCAGCCATCGCCGTTGCCGCATATTGAGTTCTTTTTGAGAAAAGAGGTATTTTAGGCTTTTATGGTCCGACATGACCTCAAATTTCTCTCCATATAGGTAGTGTCGCCAGATTTTAAGCGCGAACACTACCGCGGCAAGCTCAAGATCGTGGGTTGGATAGTTTTTCTCATGAATTCTTAACTGACGGGATGCATAGGCGATTACTTTGCCATGCTGCATCAATACACACCCCAGACCTGTTCCCGAGGCATCGGTATAAGCAACGAAGCCTCCCTGACCAGCAGGTAAGGTAAGGACAGGGGCAGTGATAAGCCTCTGTTTGAGAACCTCAAAGCACTCCTTACACTGGTCAGTCCATTCGAACTTGACTCCCTTTTTCAATAATTTTGTCATCGGTACGTCGATTCGGGAGAAGTCTTGTATGAACTTCCGATAATATCCGGCAAGTCCAAGGAAGCTGCGGACCTCAGTGATATTTTCTGGCTGCTTCCAGTCTATCACAGCTTCGACCTTCGCAGGATCTACTGCGATTCCATCTTTAAAGATCACATGGCCAAGGAACATTACTTTGTCTAGCCAGAATTCACATTTTGAAAACTTGGTATATAATTGATTATCTTGAAGGGTTTTCAAGACGATTCTCAAGTGCTCCTTGTGTTGTTCCTCATTCTCTGAATACACGAGAATGTCATCAATGAAGACGATGACAAAAGTGTCTAAGTATGGCTTGAACACTCGGTTCATCAGGTCCATAAAGACAGCAGGCGCATTTGTAAGTCCGAAGGGCATTACTACGAACTCATAATGGCCATATCTCATTCTGAAGGCAGTCTTAGGTATATCCTCCTCCTTAACTCTGAGCTGATGGTATCCAGACCTGAGGTCGATCTTGGAGAACACTCTCGCTGTTCTGAGCTGATCGAATAAGTCCTCAATCTGAGGCAACGGGTACTTATTTTTAACGGTTGCCTGGTTAAGCATCCGATAATCGATGCATAACCGAAGGGATCCATCCTTCTTCTTTACAAATAGTACCGGGGCTCCCCACGGTGACACACTCTGTCGGATGAACCCTTGTTCCATCAGTTCTTCCAACTGACACTTCAACTCACTGAGTTCAGCTGGCGCCATACGATACGGGGCTTTGGATATCGGCGTTGTTCCAGGTAAGGATTGAATTCCAAATTCAACCTCACGAAGTGGCGGAAGTCCTGGCAATTCCTCAGGAAATACATCGGGAAACTCCCGCACCACTTCCAAACTCTCAAGGGGTTGGTCGTTGGATTTTTCCACCGAGAGACTCAACAGGAAGGCCACACAACCCTTCCTAAGGTATTTTTGTACCTTAAGTGCTGATATGAGTCTTTTTTGTGGAACTGGTTTGGATAACCGGTATTCCATCTTAGGCAATCCGGGTCAAGATAGAATTACTCTGCCCTCACGGCACAGAATCTTGGCATTATTCTGAGCCAACCAATTCATTCCCAGAATGACATCGTACTGTATCATATCGATCAGGATGGCGTCAGTAGGCAAGTGTTGCCCTGCTATCTCAATATCCAAATTTTTCACACACCGGATACATTTGGTGCGTGAACCCAACGGGTTATATACTTCGATCATTTTATCAATCGGTTGCACCGAGGCGTGGAGTTGTTCGGTGAAATCGTCAGAGATAAACGTATGAGTAGCACCACAATCAAACAAGACGTAAGCTGCATGTCCATTAACAGATACGGTGCCTTCAATGAGGTCACCGGTTTCGACTTGTTCAGTCGTTACAGCGTATACACGACCTGCAGCAGGCCTTTGTTCTACTCTAGGTGGGGGTCGTTGGACTAGTGTTCGTTGTGGTACTTGTTGAGAGGGTCCGGCAGATCCGGCATTCCTCCTTTGCTTATCAGCAAGCTTCTTCCTGCACTGTCTTGCAATGTGGCCCATTTTGCCACAGTAGAAGCATCCACCTGTGTCACGTGGACATGGTCCTCTTGCGTGATTTACATGGCATTTTGGGCAGTTTGGGTTGGACTGCAGGTTGTTTGGAGCCATGTTCTGCCTTGGCCTTACAACTTGTTGAGTGTTGTTCCCACCTTGGAACCTTTTCTTCTGAAAGGGTTGTCGTGAACCCTGGCCACTTGAAAACATTCTCTTCTTGTTCCCACCATCAACTATGGGCCTTTTTGCTATGATCACTTTTGATCGCTCCCAATCCACTTGTATTTTTGAAGCTGCTGCCACAGCCGTTTGAAATGTTTGGGGCATGATGGTGATAACCCGTGACCTTAGCCCGTCTCACAGTCCATTGATGTACTTGTCGGCCCTTTCTTGGTCGGTCTCAAATAACCGGGAGCAGTACCGTTCAAGATTTTGAAATTTGGTGGTATAGTCAATCAGATTCATGCCACCCTGCTCCAATTCCAGAAACTCCATCTTCTTCTTGTTTCTGGAGTGTAATGGAAAGTAATTATCCATGAAAGCTCTCCGGAAGTCAGTCCAAGGAATGACTTCAACTTCCGAGAACTGGATAATCTTAGTGGTATCCCACCACTTCCGTGCATTGTCTTTCAGCCTGTACGTGCCAAAGTTGGTCTTCTTTTCTTCTGGTACTCCCAGCACCAGGAAGGCACGTTCGGTCTCTTCGACCCAACTTTCTGCCAGTTCAGGATCGGCTCTACCGGCGAAGACTGGTGGATCGAGCTTGAGGAATTTTTCATAGGTTATTCCACCAAGGTTTTCGCTTCGAGGTGCGACTGGTTCTGGCCTTGTTTCTCGAATGGCAGTAACCAAATTGTTGTGTGTTTCCAGCAGAAATCCTTGAGTATGGGACTCCTCGTTTGGTATGGTTCTCCTCGTCGTAGGAGCCATTTATCTACCACATACAAACAACGTGTTTTAGTTTCACAATGTATATATCGAAGCAAAGTTTTATTTACTTAATATACATCACATTTACACAAGCATCGCCTTATACAAAACGTCATGCCGCACTGGCAGACTTTTAGGCGTTGAGAAACTAGGTACATGAGTCTATTGACTCCAAAACACTATCAGTCTCTTCTAGGAACTGGATTTCTTTCTTGACCCAAAGAACCCGAAGTATCGTTTACTTCCACATTGCCTTGGTGCAGGCACAACTAGCTTTGGCTTGGGCGGCACTTCCGCACTCTCAAGCGACTCTTGTGGATAGATCAGTGATGCCGGTCCACTTGCCCATTCAGTGGCATCATGGCTCGGAGAATCCGAGACCATAACGGGATGATATAGGTTGTATCCCTCTTCCTGGCCATTCAGACTCGGCGTTGGTGTAGCCGCTCTGTTCCCCCATATAATAGTACTTTGATTCGAGGAATCTGAAATCATAATGGGATTATAGAAGGAGTTGTTGCATCCCTCCTCCCAACTGTGCAAGCTAAGCGTACATGATGCCTGTTGATAGCCTTGCGATTGACCAAATCCCTCAAGGAAGTTCAAGTCAAATCCTAACAGAGACGGTAGTTCATCAGAAGTTGTTGGAGTACGGCTACTCCTTCTACTGGAGTAATGTGGCCCACTAACATGCGAGGTCTCATCCCTAAGACCAAGCGATCCCCGCCGACCCATATCGGCGGTATGCTTCATTTGGCATTCGTTGACGGAATGCCCTTCTTCGCCACAATACTGGCAGTCTTGAACTTCATATGGGCATACCCACTCATCGTGCATGATCCCGCAACGATAGCAGTATCCTCGGGAGTCGTGAGTTGCCATCTATACAAAGATGCACCCAGATCAGAACAAGAAGTATAAAATATACTTACACTGCGATATAGTGGACAAGTCGGATCTCGAACCAGGTTTCTCAGACTCTTGCTCTGATACCAATTCTGTAACGCCCCAGATTTCCAAAACAAAGCTAAGTTAAAATTTTCATGGATTTCTTTTTTTTTTCTTTGCAGCGGAACTTAGAAAAGCTTTTAGCAGCGGAATAAGACGATAATGAGTCGTCGGTTTTAGAAAACTCCGAGCACGTTGCAGGTATGTGGCCAAGCAACTCATTGACCACCAAAGTGTTCCATTTTATCGAAAGCACATGTTTATTACAACACTACTGCTTAGAAAAGCAGTGAAGGTTCAATAAAAAGGAAGCAGTACAACTCTGTCTAGAGAAACCCTGGAACTCGATGCCGCCTTGCTCCGCATATCGCCACGCAGGTTCAACACCTGAAATCCCCATTAAACGGGGTCAGAACCACTGATGGTCTGGTAAGTAGGCAAACACCTATCTATTCAACTCAAGTAAATGCATAGACCACTCAGGGTCGCAGTTCGTAATACGACGCTCAAGCCTCCATGACTTAGCGTATATTGCAAAAGCCTCATCAGGGCTATGAGTTGAACATCCACGCAAGTCGTCATGACTTCGCATAAGCCTCTTCAGAGCTGTGAGTTAGAATAACCTCTTAAGTCTCTATGACTTAGCCTTGACTTCCTCAGAGTCACGAATGGATGTCTAGCTCAAGACTTTATGCTTGGCACATCCGTATCCTACGAATCTAAGAACAGCTCTCCGAGCTTCACTTAGTCGTACGGATATCAATGGGGTTTTTTCCCAATCGGTCCAGTAGTATACCGACCATGACACCTTCACAAAGGTTATGCAGGACTGACTCAACAACGTCATCCACTCATACATTCAAAGTAGCGCTGTACCTAAGCTAATGCTTTGTTTCGATAATTGCACCTCCCCCTGGGCTTAGGGGACTCATATCTGGGCGACAACGCGACGATCTGGGGGTTGATTATTCTATGTATTTTAGATACCCCAGAGGCCTGTTGACCCCATCCCCCTAGTAGGACGGTACAACATACCGGAAGAGATCCTTACTAGGTATCCGAATGCATTATGCTACTGCAGTAGTTGGGTTCAATCCTTAGATATTTAAGGATAACCACGACCTCCATACCTCTGAGTGACGAAGGCCATCAATGAACTCTATCAGGTTCGGGTGAAATATATGTCACTCAAGGTTGCGCCATCACCGTCTTCCTCGGTGAGAAATTCTGAAAGGGGCCTGCCGGTCTTACAATTACTTGACGAACATTGCATGCCTATAGGGCAGCCTTTGAGAAGTATGTACCCGACCCCAATCAACCACACGGTTTTCACCGTGGAACAAAGGTTTTATTCATATGCATGCTTAACTCTGCTCTCGGCACTTCGGCCTTGACGAGCACTTCACCTCTTTCGGTGGAAACAACACACTCCGGCTCAGCGGCCCTTACGAGTCTGGTTGTCTGATAATTCTCAATGAGCATGCACATGACTCGATCTCTACGGATCGGCTACTCGGCGTATTTTTACGCAACGAGCTCAGAACCTCGTCAAGGTACTACCACTACTTTGGCGCAACGGCCCTTACAAGTATGGTGCCCTTGCAGGTGCTAGGGAGACGAGTCATTCTGACATCGTTCCAACAAAGGACATCATTGTGCCACTTAACTGGTTCTGGCAGCTCTTCTGCCAACCATTCTGTCAACATCTTCTCTGCTCTACCGGCAGTGGTGCGACGAACCTTTCTACATCGTAGAAGGCGTTCCATAAACTGGGTAGCACTTCTGCTACGTTCTTTCTGAGCCATTCTTAGCTCCTTCAGGAATTTCAGCAGCACTTCCTCTCTTTTACGGAGAAAGCGTGCGTTTCTTTTATCCATTTCAGCGGCATCTCCCCTCTTTGGTGGGAAATCGCTACGCTTAACTCAGGAAATGGATGCGCACCGTTGTGCGTACTTTGCATCCATCAAGGTTGCAGGAACCTTGGGCCATAGCTAGGCCATACGTAATTGATTTAGTCTTTACGTAAAGAGCATTTTTCCAAAAGGCGAAGCCTTTCCAATAGGGGCTTCATTCGTCAAGCAGAATCTTGTACGAGGAGCGGTAAGGGAATCGCATGGGCGATTTTGGAGTTGATCTCCATTTGAACGCTCACTTACGCGCCATATATGTAATATAAGCAGAAGCCTGTGCTTTATACAGCGGCGGCGTAAAGAAAATGCATATACTATTGTTCAGGGTGTGTAACTGAACGAAATATTCTACATATATAACAAAACAGGAGCCTTGGCATCGTTCGACGCGACGGCGTAAGTAAATACATTGCAGAAAGCAGGAGCCTTGGCATCGTTCGACGCGACAGCGTAAGTAAATGCATAATCGGAAGTGCAGTAATCGGAAGTACAGAAAGCAGGGAGCCTTGACATCATACGACGCGACGGCAAAGGTAAATTACATGGCCTATGCGATATAAGACGCGTCGGCAGTATCAGCAGATATACACCTAGATCTGTATCCAACGATAGTTACGAGGCGAGCGAGTGAACACCGAAGTGTCCTAGAGGGCTCAACCAAGAACTAGGGTGAGATACTATTTTGAAGAACGCATATACTGCGTATTCGAACATATATATCCGATGATAGTTACGAGGCGAGCGCGTGAACACCGAAGTGTCCTAGAGGGCTCAACCAAGAACTAAAGTAAGATACTACTTCAGAAAGTATATGCTATATACAAACAATCAAATACTTGAGAGAGATGGTTTAATGAAGCGAACTTACTTCAATTTGAGGAAGAAACGACTCCGATTGCTTCAAACGCTTCGAACGAGGCTCGACTTCGAAAAAGGATCAACTTCGAACTTCGGACGAAAAAGGACTTGGACTTTGACTTTGAACCAAACCAGGTTCAAGTCAAGTCAACTGGGTTCAGACTTAGGTCAAGTAGGTTCAGACCTAGGTCAGGTGGGTTAGGACCAGGTCAGGCAGGCTCAGACCAGGTCAAGCAGGCTCAGGCTAAGTCAGGCAGGCTCAGACCAGGTCAGGTGGGCTCAGGTGGGCTAGGCTAGGTAGGGGAGGTTTGGGAAAGGAGGAGAGAGAGAGGGGTTGGCGATTTTTAAAGAGAGGGGGGCTCATTTATTTATAGATTCTGAAACTTGGGCCCCAAGTTTCAGAATCTCCTTTTTGCCCTTGGCTATTCCGGAAATTCCAAGAGGTTCCTTGGAGTGGGGCCCACTTGGATATTTCCATGGGATATTTTTGTGGGTCCCACCAGATATTTTCTGAGGAATATTTCTGTGGGTCCCACCAATATTTTCGTGGGTCCCGCAAGAATTTCGGGTTTTCGGCGATTTTTTTCCGAAAAATTCTGAGTACGCCATTCCCTTCGTATTGACGTAACTAAGAAAATTGGCTCGCAGGAATCCTTTGATTTCATTCAGGTAGGAAGTTATGGCTTCCAGAGTGTTTGAGCCTATATTCGCGATTCGACGAATATCCTAAGTATAACTGGCTCGCAGGAATTGATTCGTTTCGCATTCTGAGAAGAAATGCCATTTTTACCGGTAAATGCCTCATGAATTTTATTCAGATATTTTTTGAAAATTTGCGGGTCTTACATCATTACCCCCTTAATGGAATTTCGTCCGCGAAATTCAGCTAAGAGTACAAGGTGAAGAGTTCAGGATATTTATCCCGCATATCCGATTCGGGCTCCCAAGTGCAATCATCGACTCCGTGATGTTGCCATCTCACTTTGACAAGTGGAATGACCTTTGTCCTTAGCACTTGCTCCCGTCGGTCCATGATCTCTACTGGCCTTTCTTCCACTGTCATATCCTCCTGGATGTCAATATCTTCATGTTGGATGACGTGGGAAGGGTCGTGAACGTACTTTCTAAGCATTGACACATGAAATACGTTGTGTATTTGTGTATACTGCGGTGGCAATGCTACTCTGTAGGCGGTCTCTCCTATTCGGCTCAAAACCTCGAAGGGACCAACGAATCTGGGGCTGAGCTTCCCCTTCTTTCCGAAACGAAACACACTCTTGGTTGGGGAGACCTTGATAAAAACCTTATCTCCAACCACAAAAGTGAGTTCCCTACGCCGCTGATCAGCGTAGCTCTTCTGTCAACTCTGAGCAGTCAGTAGCTTCTTCCTGATCATGTGGACCTGCTCAGTATAATGCTGCAACACTATGGGCGAGTCCAAGGTTCGCTCACCCACTTCACCCCAATGGATTGGTGATCGACAGGGTCGCCCGTACAAGGCTTCATACGGTGCCATCCCAATGCTAGCGTGGTGGCTATTATTATAAGCAAATTCAGCCAACGCTAGGTGGGAATCCCAATCACCTTTCCATTCTAGCATACAGGCTCTTAGCATATCTTCGAGAGTCTGTATGGTTCGTTCTGATTGCCCATCTGTTTGGGGATGGAATGCTGTACTGAACTTGAGCTTCGTCCCCAGGGCTCTCTGAAGCTGCTCCCAAAAGTGAGAGGTGAACTTCGGGTCACGATCGGATATGATCGAAATCGGCACTCCATGGAGTCTAACGATTTCCCGAATGTAGATCTCCGCCAATCGTTCAGTTGAGTATCGAGTGTTGATTGGCAGGAAGTGAGCAGACTTGGTGAGTCTGTCCACGATCACCCATATCGAATCGTGTTGTCTCTTGGATCGAGGCAATCCAACGATGAAATCCATCGTAATGCCCTCCCATTTCCATTCTGGAATCTCGATCCGTTGCATTTTTCCACCAGGTCGTTGATGCTCGATTTTTACTTGCTGGCAGATTAAACACCTTGAGACAAATGTAGCCACATCACGTTTCATACCCCTCCACCAGTACTTTCTCTGTAAGTCCCGAAACATTTTTGTACCCCCAGGGTGAATGGTGTACTTGCTGTTATGAGCCTCCTGGAGTACTTCCTGTCTTAGCTCAGGGTTATTTGGAACCCAAATTCTTTCTTCCATCCATATTCCTCCATCTTCTTTTAAATGGAAGAAAGTGTCATCTCTTTCAGCACGAGCTTTTAATTCTAAGTACTGGGGGTCCTTGAACTGTTCGGCTACAATGCGATCGAGGATCTCGATATGGATTGTCAGGCATGACAATCGAATCTTTCCTGGGTCAGCCAGGAATGGCTTCCAACTGACAAAATCCTCCATCAGCTTCCATTGTCCGGTGAGGCTGGCCAGAGTGCCAACAGTCTTGCGACTAAGGGCATCTGCTACAACATTCGCCTTTCCAGGGTGATAGGAAAGCGTGAATTCATAGTCTTTGAGGAATTCCAGCCATCGCCGTTGCCGCATATTGAGTTCTTTTTGAGAAAAGAGGTATTTTAGGCTTTTATGGTCCGACATGACCTCAAATTTCTCTCCATATAGGTAGTGTCGCCAGATTTTAAGCGCGAACACTACCGCGGCAAGCTCAAGATCGTGGGTTGGATAGTTTTTCTCATGAATTCTTAACTGACGGGATGCATAGGCGATTACTTTGCCATGCTGCATCAATACACACCCCAGACCTGTTCCCGAGGCATCGGTATAAGCAACGAAGCCTCCCTGACCAGCAGGTAAGGTAAGGACAGGGGCAGTGATAAGCCTCTGTTTGAGAACCTCAAAGCACTCCTTACACTGGTCAGTCCATTCGAACTTGACTCCCTTTTTCAATAATTTTGTCATCGGTACGTCGATTCGGGAGAAGTCTTGTATGAACTTCCGATAATATCCGGCAAGTCCAAGGAAGCTGCGGACCTCAGTGATATTTTTTGGCTGCTTCCAGTCTATCACAGCTTCGACCTTCGCAGGATCTACTGCGATTCCATCTTTGGAGATCACATGGCCAAGGAACATTACTTTGTCTAGCCAGAATTCACATTTTGAAAACTTGGCATATAATTGATTATCTTGAAGGGTTTTCAAGACGATTCTCAAGTGCTCCTTGTGTTGTTCCTCATTCTCTGAATACACGAGAATGTCATCAATGAAGACGATGACAAAAGTGTCTAAGTATGGCTTGAACACTCGGTTCATCAGGTCCATAAAGACAGCAGGCGCATTTGTAAGTCCGAAGGGCATTACTACGAACTCATAATGGCCATATCTCGTTCTGAAGGCAGTCTTAGGTATATCCTCCTCCTTAACTCTGAGCTGATGGTATCCAGACCTGAGGTCGATCTTGGAGAACACTCTCGCTGTTCTGAGCTGATCGAATAAGTCCTCAATCTGAGGCAACGGGTACTTATTTTTAACGGTTGCCTGGTTAAGCATCCGATAATCGATGCATAACCGAAGGGATCCATCCTTCTTCTTTACAAATAGTACCGGGGCTCCCCACGGTGACACACTCGGTCGGATGAACCCTTGTTCCATCAGTTCTTCCAACTGACACTTCAACTCACTGAGTTCAGCTGGCGCCATACGATACGGGGCTTTGGATATCAGCGTTGTTCCAGGTAAGGATTGAATTCCAAATTCAACCTCACGAAGTGGCGGAAGTCCTGGCAATTCCTCAAGAAATACATCGGGAAACTCCCGCACCACTTCCAAACTCTCAAGGGGTTGGTCGTTGGATTTTTCCACCGAGAGACTCAACAGGAAGGCCACACAACCCTTCCTAAGGTATTTTTGTACCTTAAGTGCTGATATGAGTCTTTTTTGTGGAACTGGTTTGGATAACCGGTATTCCATCTTAGGCAATCCGGGTCAAGATAGAATTACTCTGCCCTCACGGCACAGAATCTTGGCATTATTCTGAGCCAACCAATTCATTCCCAGAATGACATCGTACTGTATCATATCGATCAGGATGGCGTCAGTAGGCAAGTGTTGCCCTGCTATCTCAATATCCAAATTTTTCACACACCGGATACATTTGGTGCGTGAACCCAACGGGTTATATACTTCGATCATTTTATCAATCGGTTGCACCGAGGCGTGGAGTTGTTCGGTGAAATCGTCAGAGATAAACGTATGAGTAGCACCACAATCAAACAAGACGTAAGCTGCATGTCCATTAACAGGTACGGTGCCTTCAATGAGGTCACCGGTTTCGACTTGTTCAGTCGTTACAGCGTATACACGACCTGCAGCAGGCCTTTGTTCTACTCTAGGTGGGGGTCGTTGGACTAGTGTTCGTTGTGGTACTTGTTGAGAGGGTCCGGCAGATCCGGCATTCCTCCTTTGCTCATCAGCAAGCTTCTTCCTGCACTGTCTTGCAATGTGGCCCATTTTGCCACAGTAGAAGCATCCACCTGTGTCACGTGGACATGGTCCTCTTGCGTGATTTACATGGCATTTTGGGCAGTTTGGGTTGGACTGCAGGTTGTTTGGAGCCATGTTCTGCCTTGGCCTTACAACTTGTTGAGTGTTGTTCCCACCTTGGAACCTTTTCTTCTGAAAGGGTTGTCGTGAACCCTGGCCACTTGGAAACATTCTCTTCTTGTTCCCACCATCAACTATGGGCCTTTTTGCTATGATCACTTTTGATCGCTCCCAATCCACTTGTATTTTTGAAGCTGCTGCCACAGCCGTTTGAAATGTTTGGGGCATGATGGTGATAACCCGTGACCTTAGCCCTTCTCGTAGTCCATTGATGTACTTGTCGGCCCTTTCTTGGTCGGTCTCAAATAACCGGGAGCAGTACCGTTCAAGATTTTGAAATTTGGTGGTATAGTCAATCAGATTCATGCCACCCTGCTCCAATTCCAGAAACTCCATCTTCTTCTTGTTTCTGGAGTGTAATGGAAAGTAATTATCCATGAAAGCTCTCCGGAAGTCAGTCCAAGGAATGACTTCAACTTCCGAGAACTGGATAATCTTAGTGGTATCCCACCACTTCCGTGCGTTGTCTTTCAGCCTGTACGTGCCAAAGTTGGTCTTCTTTTCTTCTGGTACTCCCAGCACCAGGAAGGCACGTTCGGTCTCTTCGACCCAACTTTCTGCCAGTTCAGGATCGGCTCTACCGGCGAAGACTGGTGGATCGAGCTTGAGGAATTTTTCATAGGTTATTCCACCAAGGTTTTCGCTTCGAGGTGCGACTGGTTCTGGCCTTGTTTCTCGAATGGCAGTAACCAAATTGTTGTGTGTTTCCAGCAGAAATCCTTGAGTATGGGACTCCTCGCTTGGTATGGTTCTCCTCGTCGTAGGAGCCATTTATCTACCACATACAAACAACGTGTTTTAGTTTCACAATGTATATATCGAAGCAAAGTTTTATTTACTTAATATACATCACATTTACACAAGCATCGCCTTATACAAAACGTCATGCCGCACTGGCAGACTTTTAGGCGTTGAGAAACTAGGTACATGAGTCTATTGACTCCAAAACACTATCAGTCTCTTCTAGGAACTGGATTTCTTTCTTGACCCAAAGAACCCGAAGTATCGTTTACTTCCACATTGCCTTGGTGCAGGCACAACTAGCTTTGGCTTGGGCGGCACTTCCGCACTCTCAAGCGACTCTTGTGGATAGATCAGTGATGCCAGTTCACTTGCCCATTCAGTGGCATCATGGCTCGGAGAATCCGAGACCATAACGGGATGATATAGGTTGTATCCCTCTTCCTGGCCATTCAGACTCGGCGTTGGTGTAGCCACTCTGTTCCCCCATATAATAGTACTTTGATTCGAGGAATCTGAAATCATAATGGGATTATAGAAGGAGTTGTTGCATCCCTCCTCCCAACTATGCAAGCTAGGCGTACATGATGCCTGTTGATAGCCTTGCGATTGACCAAATCCCTCAAGGAAGTTCAAGTCAAATCCTACCAGAGACGATAGTTCATCAGAAGTTGCTGGAGTACGGCTACTCCTTCTACTGGAGTAATGTGGCCCACTAACATGCGAGGTCTCATCCCTAAGACCAAGCGATCCCCGCCGACCCATATCGGCGGTATGCTTCATTTGGCATTCGTTGACGGAATGCCCTTCTTCGCCACAATACTGGCAGTCTTGAACTTCATATGGGCATACCCACTCATCGTGCATGATCCCGCAACGATAGCAGTATCCTCGGGAGTCGTGAGTTGCCATCTATACAAAAATGCACCCAGATCAGAACAAGAAGTATAAAATATACTTACAGTGCGATATAGTGGACAAGTCGGATCTCGAACCAGGTTTCTCAGACTCTTGCTCTGATACCAATTCTGTAACGCCCCAGATTTCCAAAACAAAAGCTAAGTTAAAATTTTCATGGATTTCTTTTTTTTTTCTTTGCAGCGGAACTTAGAAAAGCTTTTAGCAGCGGAATAAGACGATAATGAGTCGTCGGTTTTAGAAAACTCCGAGCACGTTGCAGGTATGTGGCCAAGCAACTCATTGACCACCAAAGTGTTCCATTTTATCGAAAGCACATGTTTATTACAACACTACTGCTTAGAAAAGCAGTGAAGGTTCAATAAAAAGGAAGCAGTACAACTCTGTCTAGAGAAACCCTGGAACTCGATGCCGCCTTGCTCCGCATATCGCCACGCAGGTTCAACACCTGAAATCCCCATTAAACGGGGTCAGAACCACTGATGGTCTGGTAAGTAGGCAAACACCTATCTATTCAACTCAAGTAAATGCATAGACCACTCAGGGTCGCAGTTCGTAATACGACGCTCAAGCCTCCATGACTTAGCGTATATTGCAAAAGCCTCATCAGGGCTATGAGTTGAACATCCACGCAAGTCGTCATGACTTCGCATAAGCCTCTTCAGAGCTGTGAGTTAGAATAACCTCTTAAGTCTCTATGACTTAGCCTTGACTTCCTCAGAGTCACGAATGGATGTCTAGCTCAAGACTTTATGCTTGGCACATCCGTATCCTACGAATCTAAGAACAGCTCTCCGAGCTTCACTTAGTCGTACGGATATCAATGGGGTTTTTTCCCAATCGGTCCAGTAGTATACCGACCATGACACCTTCACAAAGGTTATGCAGGACTGACTCAACAACGTCATCCACTCATACATTCAAAGTAGCGCTGTACCTAAGCTAATGCTTTGTTTCGATAATTGCACCTCCCCCTGGGCTTAGGGGACTCATATCTGGGCGACAACGCGACGATCTGGGGGTTGATTATTCTATGTATTTTAGATACCCCAGAGGCCTGTTGACCCCATCCCCCTAGTAGGACGGTACAACATACCGGAAGAGATCCTTACTAGGTATCCGAATGCATTATGCTACTGCAGTAGTTGGGTTCAATCCTTAGATATTTAAGGATAACCACGACCTCCATATCTCTGAGTGACGAAGGCCATCAATGAACTCTATCAGGTTCGGGTGAAATATATGTCACTCAAGGTTGCGCCATCACCGTCTTCCTCGGTGAGAAATTCTGAAAGGGGCCTGCCGGTCTTACAATTACTTGACGAACATTGCATGCCTATAGGGCAGCCTTTGAGAAGTATGTACCCGACCCCAATCAACCACACGGTTTTCACCGTGGAACAAAGGTTTTATTCATATGCATGCTTAACTCTGCTCTCGGCACTTCGGCCTTGACGAGCACTTCACCTCTTTCGGTGGTAACAACACACTCCGGCTCAGCGGCCCTTACGAGTCTGGTTGTCTGATAATTCTCAATGAGCATGCACATGACTCGATCTCTACGGATCGGCTACTCGGCGTATTTTTACGCAACGAGCTCAGGACCTCGTCAAGGTACTACCACTACTTTGGCGCAACGGCCCTTACAAGTATGGTGCCCTTGCAGGTGCCAGGGAGACGCGTCATTCTGACATCGTTCCAACAAAGGACATCATTGTGCCACTTAATTGGTTCTGGCAGCTCTTCTGCCAACCATTCTGTCAACATCTTCTCTGCTCTACCGGCAGTGGTGCGACGAACCTTTCTACATCGTAGAAGGCGTTCCATAAACTGGGTAGCACTTCTGCTACGTTCTTTCTGAGCCATTCTTAGCTCCTTCAGGAATTTCAGCAGCACTTCCTCTCTTTTACGGAGAAAGCGTGCGTTTCTTTTATCCATTTCAGCGGCATCTCCCCTCTTTGGTGGGAAATTGCTACGCTTAACTCGGGAAATGGATGCGCACCGTTGTGCGTACTTTGCATCCATCAAGGTTGCAGGAACCTTGGGCCATAGCTAGGCCATACGTAATTGATTTAGTCTTTACGTAAAGAGCATTTTTCCAAAAGGCGAAGCCTTTCCAATAGGGGCTTCATTCGTCAAGCAGAATCTTGTATGAGGAGCGGTAAGGGAATCGCATGGGCGATTTTGGAGTTGATCTCCATTTGAACGCTCACTTACGCGCCATATATGTAATATAAGCAGAAGCCTGTGCTTTATACAGCGGCGGCGTAAAGGAAATGCATATACTATTGTTCAGGGTGTGTAACTGAACAAAATATTCTACATATATAACAAAACAGGAGCCTTGGCATCGTTCGACGCGACGGTGTAAGTAAATACATTGCAGAAAGCAGGAGCCTTGGCATCGTTCGACGCGACGGCGTAAGTAAATGCATAATCGGAAGTGCAGTAATCGGAAGTACAGAAAGCAGGGAGCCTTGGCATCATACGACGCGACGGCAAAGGTAAATTACATGGCCTGTGCGATATAAGACGCGTCGGCAGTATCAGCAGATATACACCTAGATCTGTATCCAACGATAGTTACGAGGCGAGCGAGTGAACACCGAAGTGTCCTAGAGGGCTCAACCAAGAACTAGGGTGAGATACTATTTTGAAGAACGCATATACTGCGTATTCGAACATATATATCCGACGATAGTTACGAGGCGAGTGCGTGAACACCGAAGTGTCCTAGAGGGCTCAACCAAGAACTAAAGTAAGATACTACTTCAGAAAGTATATGCTATATACAAACAATCAAATACTTGAGAGAGATGGTTTAATGAAGCAAACTTACTTCAATTTGAGGAAGAAACGACTCTGATTGCTTCAAACGCTTCGAACGAGGCTCGACTTCGAAAAAGGATCAACTTCGAACTTCGGACGAAAAAGGACTTGGACTTTGACTTTGAACCAAACCAGGTTCAAGTCAAGTCAACTGGGTTCAGACTTAGGTCAAGTAGGTTCAGACCTAGGTCAGGTGGGTTAGGACCAGGTCAGGCAGGCTCAGACCAGGTCAAGCAGGCTCAGGCTAAGTCAGGCAGGCTCAGACCAGGTCAGGTGGGCTCAGGTGGGCTAGGCTAGGTAGGGGAGGTTTGGGAAAGGAGGAGAGAGAGAGGGGTTGGCGATTTTTAAAGAGAGGGGGGCTCCTTTATTTATAGATTCTGAAACTTGGGCCCCAAGTTTCAGAATCTCCTTTTTGCCCTTGGCTATTCCGGAAATTCCAAGAGGTTCCTTGGAGTGGGGCCCACTTGGATATTTCCATGGGATATTTTTGTGGGTCCCACCAGATATTTTCTGAGGAATATTTTTGTGGGTCCCACCAATATTTTCGTGGGTCCCGCAAGAATTTCGGGTTTTCGGCGATTTTTTTCCGAAAAATTCTGAGTACGCCATTCCCTTCGTATTGACGTAACTAAGAAAATTGGCTCGCAGGAATCCTTTGATTTCATTCAGGTAGGAAGTTATGGCTTCCAGAGTGTTTGAGCCTATATTCGCGATTCGACGAATATCCTAAGTATAACTGGCTCGCAGGAATTGATTCGTTTCGTATTCTGAGAAGAAATGCCATTTTTACCGGTAAATGCCTCATGAATTTTATTCAGATATTTTCTGAAAAATTGCGGGTCTTACAACTTCTCCCGAATCGCCGTACCCATGACGAAATTACTAAAAAAGGGCATCAAGTTTGAATGGACTGACCAGTGTAAGGAGTGCTTTGAGGTTCTCAAACAGAGGCTTACCACTGCCTCTGTCCTTACCTTACCTTCTGGTCAGGGAGGCTTCGTGGCTTATACCGATGCCTCGGGAACAGGTTTGGGTTGTGTGTTGATGCAGCATGGCAAAGTAATCGCCTATGCGTCACGACAGTTGAGGGTCCATGAGAAAAACTATCCAACCCACGATCTTGAGCTTGCCGCGGTAGTGTTCGCACTTAAAATTTGGTGACACTACCTTTATGGAGAGAAATTTGAGGTCATGTCGGACCATAAAAGCCTAAAATACCTCTTTTCTCAAAAAGAACTCAATATGCGGCAACGGCGATGGCTGGAATTCCTCAAAGACTATGAATTCACGCTTTCCTATCACCCTGGAAAGGCGAATGTTGTAGCAGATGCCCTTAGTCGCAAGACTGTTGGCACTCTGGCCAGCCTAACCGGACAATGGAAGTTGATGGAGGATTTCGTCAACTGGAAGCCATTTTTGGCTGATTCTGGCAGAATCCAAATGTCATGTTTGACGATCCACATTGAGTTCCTCGATCGCATCGTAGCCGAACAGTTCAAGGATCCCCAGTACTTGGAATTGAAAGCTCGTGCTGAAAAAGATGACACTTTCTTCCATTTGAAAGAAGATGGAGGAATATGGATGGAAGAAAGGATTTGGGTTCCAAATAACCCTGAGCTAAGACAAGAAGTACTCTAGGAGGCTCATAATAGCAAGTACACCATTCACCCTGAACGTACGAAGATGTTCCGAGATTTGCAGAGAAAGTACTGGTGGAAGGGTATGAAGCGTGATGTGGCTACGTTTGTCTCGAAGTTTTTGATCTGCCAGCAAGTTAAGATCGAACATCAGCGACCTGGTGGAAAGATGCAGCGGATCGAGATTCCAGAATGGAAATGGGAAGGCATTACGATGGATTTCATCGTTGGATTGCCTCGATCCAAGAGACAACACGATTTGATATAGGTGATCGTGGACAGACTCACCAAGTCTGCTCACTTCCTGCCAATCAACACTCGATACTCAACTGAACGATTGGCGGAGATCTACATTCGGGAAATCGTTAGACTCCATGGAGTGCCGATTTCGATTATATCTGATCGTGACCCGAAGTTCACCTCTCACTTTTGGGAGCAGCTTCAGAGAGCCCTGGGGACGAAACTCAAGTTCAGTACAGCATTCCATCCCCAAACAGATGGGCAATCAGAACGAACCATACAGACTCTTGAAGATATGTTAAGAGCTTGTATGCTGGAATGGAAAGGTGATTGGGATTCCCACCTAGCGTTGGTTGAATTTGCTTATAATAATAGCCACCACGCTAGCATTGGGATGGCACCGTATGAAGCCTTGTACGGGCGACCCTGTAGATCACCAATCCATTGGGGTGAAGTGGGTGAGCGAACCTTGGACTCGCCCATTGTGTTGCAGCATTATACTGAGCAGGTCCACATGATCAGAAAGAAGCTACTGACTGCTCAGAGTCGACAGAAGAGCTACGCCGATCAGCGGCGTAGGGAACTCACTTTTGCGGTTGGAGATAAGGTTTTTATCAAGGTCTCTCCAACCAAGAGTGTGTTTCGTTTTGGAAAGAAGGGGAAGCTCAGCCCCAGATTCGTTGGTCCCTTCGAAGTTTTGAGTCGAATCGGAGAGACTGCCTACCGAGTAGCATTGCCACCACAATACGCGCAAATACATGATGTATTTCACGTATCAATGCTTCGAAAATACGTTCATGATCCTTCTCACGTCATTCAACATGAAGACATTGACATCCGAGAAGATATGACGGTAGAAGAAAGGCCAGTGGAGATCATGGACCGACGGGAGCAAGTGCTAAGAACGAAGGTCATCCCACTTGTTAAAGTGAGGTGGCAGCATCATGGAATCGATGATTGCACTTGGGAGCCTGAATCGGATATGCGGGATAAATATCCTGAACTCTTCACCTTGTACTCTTAGCTGAATTTCGCGGACGAAATTCCTTTAAGGGGGTAATGATGTAAGACCCATAATTTTTCAGAAAATATCTGAATAAAATTCATGAGGCATTTACCGGTAAAAATAGCATTTCTTCTCAGAATGCAAAACGAATCAATTCCTGCGAGCCAGTTATACATAGGATATTCGTCGAATCGCGAATATATGCTCAAACACTCTAGAAGCCATAATTTCCTACCTGAATGAAATCAAAGGATTCCTGCGAGCCAACTTTCTTAGTTACGTCAATACGAAGGGAATGGTGTACTCAGAATTTTTTGGAAAAAATCGCCGAAAACCCAAAATTCTTGTGGGACCCACGGAAATATTGGTGGGACCCACAGAAATATTCCTCAGAAAATATCTGGTGGGACCCACAAAATATCCCATGGAAATATCTAGGTGGGCCCCACACCAAGGAACCTCTTGGAATTAAAAAGAAGCCAAGGGGGTAGAATGGGCATGGAAAAACCCAAGAGGAGGTGGGCTTGGGCTATAAATAGCCCTCCCCACTCTCTCTCTTCTTATAAAAATCGACCCCCTCTCTCTCTCTTGCCTTCTCTCTCTCTCCTAAACCTCCCCTACCTAGGCTAGCCCACCTGAGCCCACCTGACCTGGTCTGACCCTGCCTGACTTAGCCTGAGCCTGCCTGACCTGGGTCTGAACCCACTTGACCTGGTCCAAACCCAGTTGACTTGACTTGAACCTAGTTGGGTTTAAAGTCAAAGTCAAAGTCCTTTTTAGTCATGATTCCGGTTTGGGTTTCTGAACCCAAACTTAGCCTACTTGAGCTGAGTTCGAACCTGCTGAACCCAGTTGACTTGGATCGAACCCTGTTTGGTTCAAACCACTTAGGTTGAGTAGCTTGACCTGCTCTACCTCTTTCTCAACTAAGTCAGCTTCATCTGACTTAGTCTGACCTCTCGAAGGAAGGCTCGAAGCCAAAGAAGCAACCCGGAGCCGTTTCTTCCACGATTTGAAGTAAGTTCGCTTCGTTGATCCATCTCTCTCAAGTATTTGACTGTTTGTATATAGAATATACTTTCTGAAGTAGTATCTTGCTTTAGTTCTTGATTGAGCCCTTTTTGAACACTTCGGTGTTCACCCGCTCGTCTCGTAACTATCGTCGGATATATCTATGTTCAAACACGCAGTATATGCGTTTTTAAAATGGTATCTTGCCCTAGTTCTTGGTTGAGCCCTTCAGAACACTTCGGTGTTCACCCGCTCGCCTCGTAACTATCGTTGGATACGGATCTAGGTGTATATCTGCTGATTCTGCCGACGCGTCTTATATCGCACAGGCTATGTAATTTACCTTTGCCGTCGCGTTGTATGATGCCAAGGCTCCCTGTTTTCTGCACTTTCGATTACTGCACTTCCGATTATGCATTTACTTACGCCGTCGCGTCGAACGATGCCAAGGCTCCTGCTTTCTGCAATGTATATTCTTACGCCGTCACGTCGAATGATGCCAAGGCTTCTGCTTTGTTATATATGTAGAATATTTCGTTCAGTTACACACCCTGAACAATAGTATATGCATTTCTTTACGCCGCCGCTGTATAAAGCACAGGCTTCTGCTTATACTACATATATAGCGCATAAATGAGCGTTCAAATGGAGATCAAACTCCAAATCGCCAATGCGATTCCCTGACCGCTCCTCGTTCAAGATTCTGCTTGACGAATGAAGCCCCTATTGGAAAGGCTTCACTTTTTTGGCAAAATGCTCTTTACGTAAAAATTAAGTCAATTACGTATGGCCTGGGTATGGCCCAGGGTTCCTGCAACCTTGATGGAGGCAAAGTATGCACAACGGTGCGCATCCATTTTCCCGAATTAAGCGTGGCGATTTCCTACCAAAGAGGGGAGATGCCGCTGAAATGGATAAAAAAAACGCACGCTTTCTCCGTAAAAGAGAGGAAGTGCTGCTGAAATTTCTGAAGAAGCTAAGAATAGCTCAGAAAGAACGTAGCAGGATACTCTGACAAATAGCAGAGTGCTACCCAGTTCATGGTTTGCCCTCTACAACGTAGAAGGGTTCGTCGCACCACTGCCAGTAGAGCAGGGGAGGTGCTGACGAAATGGTTGGCAGAAGAGCTGCCGGAACCAATGGAACGGCATAATGATGTCCGTTGATGGAACGATGCCAGGTCGGCTCGTATCCTTGTGTCTACAAGGGCACCTTGCTCGTAAGGGCCGCTGAGCCAGAGTAGAGGTTGCGCCTTGGCTAGGTTTGTACTCGTCGCGTAAAAATACGCCAAGTAGCCGATCTATTTAGATCGAGTCATATGCATGCTCATTGAGAACGGTTACACAACCAGACTCGTAAGGGCCGAAGAGCCAGAGTGTGTTGTTTCCACCCAAAGAGGTGTGATGCTCGTGGTGGCCGAAGTGCCAAGAGCGGTGTTCTGCATGCATATGAATAAGACTTAAGGTCGCACATACCCCGCGGTTGAAAATCGTGTTAGGGGTACCCCCTCAGTAATGACTGTGTTGGGGCGGACTGAATGGGGTCGGGTACACACTCCCGTAGTGCTGAAAGCACGGGCTGCCTAAATGGCATGCAGATTTGTCTAAGTAATTGTAAGACTGGCAGACCCCTTCAGGAATTATGCTCACTGTGGAATGACAGTGATGGTACAGCCTTGAGTGACATGTATTTTACTTTGGACCTGATAGAGTCCACGATGGCCTCAGTCACTCATGGGTTTTGGGGTCGTGGTTATCCTTAAGATCTAAGGATTGAACCCAACTACTGCAAGTAGAGGATGCATCCGAATATGGGCCTAGTAGGGTTCTCCCAGTTGAAACACACTGCCCTACTATGGATAGGGTCAACAGGCCTCTGGGGTATCTAAAATACATAGAATAATCAACCCCCAGAACGTCGCGTTGATGCCCGGACAATAGCTCTACCTGCGTACCAAAGGTGGGAGCGGTTAATTATCAAACAATGCATTAGTTCTAGGTACAGCGATGCTTTGAATGTATGAGTGAATGACGTGTTGAGTCAGTCCTGCATAACCTTTGTGAATGTGTCATGTTCGGTATACTACTGGACCGACTGGGCAAAGACCCGTGTTGTATCCGCACGACTAAGCGAAGCTCGAGGAGTTGTCCTTAGATGCGTGGGATACGGATGTGCCAAGTATGAAGACTTGAGCAAGACATCACTTTGAGACCCGAAAGAGGTCATGGCTAAGTCGTGGAGACTTAAGCGGTTATTCAAATCACAACCCTGAAAAGGTTTGCTCTAAGTCATGAAGACTCGAGCGGATGTTCAACTCATAGCCCTAAGGAGGCTCTTGCGATATACGCTAAGTCTTGGAGGCTTGAGCGTCGTTATTACGCATTGCGACCCTGAGTGGTCATCACCGTACTTGAGTTGAATGGATGTATGACTGCATGCTTACCAGACCATCAGTGGTTCTGACCCCGTTTTATGGGGATTTCAGGTGTTGGACCTGCGTGACGATATGCGGAGCAAGGCGGCATCGAGTTCCAGGGTTTCTCTAGACATAGTTGTACTGCTTCCTTTTTATTAAACCTTCACTGCTTTTCTAAGCAGTAGTGTTGTAATAAACATGTGCTTTCGATAAAATGGAACACTTTGGTGGTCAATGAGTTGCTTGGCCACATACCTGCAACGTGCTCGGAGTTTTCTAAAACTGATGACTCATTATCGTCTTATTCCGCTGCTAAAAGCTTTTCTAAGTTCCGCTGCAAAGAAAAAAAAAAAAGAAATTCATGAAAATTTTAACTTAGCTTTGTTTTGGAAATCCGGGGCGTTACACAAGCATTGATCTTCTGATTGACAGCACAACAGGACATGCCATGTTCTCCTTCATGGATGGATATTCCGGCTACTACCAGATTAAGTTGGCTGCCCGCGACCAATCTAAAACTTCCTTTACTACGCCTTGGGGCACTTTTTGCTATACAGTTATGCCTTTTGGGCTCAAGAATGCTGGAGCAACATATCAACGGGCAATGGCTGTTATCTTTCACGATCAGATGCGCAAAATCATGGATGCGTATGTTGATGATATCCTCGTGAAATCTAAAGAGGGAGAAGATCACCTCGAAGCGCTTGATCAAGTCTTTAAGAGACTCATTCTTTACAAGTTAAGGCTTAACCCGCAAAAATGTGTCTTTGGAGTCGAATCAGGCAAACTGTTGGGTTTTCTGGTCAGCAAAAAGGGAATTGAAGTTGACCCGGCCAAAGCCAAGGCTATCATTGATATGCCACCCCCAAAAAATCTCAAAGAGTTGCGTAGCCTTCAGGGACGCATGCAATCAATCCGGCGATTTATTTCCAACTTGGCGATGAGATGTGAACCTTTCAACCACTTGCTCAGAAAAGGAGTTAAGTTCGAATGGGGACCAGAGTGTCAGCAATCGTTCGATAGAATCAAGAAGTATCTTCTCAATCCTCCAATCCTGAAGCCGCCAGAATTGGAAAAGCCTCTTTTGTTATACATCTCAGTCAATCAAGTTGCATGCGGCGGATTCTTGGCACAATACAAAGAAGGCAGCCTGATAGAGCACGCCATCTATTATGTGAGTAAGACTTTCATAGACTATGAAAAGAAATATTCCCAAATAGAGAAGACCTGCCTAGCTCTGGTGTGGATGTGTCAGAAGCTAAGACACTACCTGCTAGCATCTGAAGTCAAAATCTTATCTAAACTCAATCCTCTCAAATACATCTTGAAGCAACCTTTTCTCAGCGGACGAGTCGCCAAATGGCAAGTCTTATTGATGCAGTATGACTTAGAATACGTTTCGCAACAATCAATTAAAGGACAAGCAATTGCAGATCAATTGGCGGATTTTCCTCTGGCAGAAGAAATGAAAGTCGAAGATGACTTCCCTGATGAGCAAATTTGCAATATCCATCAATTTCCAGTCTAGAATTTATTTTTCGATGGTTCTAAGAACATGGCCGGAATAGGCATTGGGATCTTATTAATCACTCCAGAGAAAGAAATGATTCCATTTTCTCTCAAGTTAGATTTTCAATGTACCCATAATATGGCTGAGTATGAAGCCCTGATTCAAGGTCTAAAAATTCTACTAGACTTCAATGTCAAGAGAGTGCATTCTTACGGTGACTCATTACTCGTCGTCAATCAAGTTCGAGCCGAATGGCAAGTGAAAGATCAGAAGTAATTCCCCTATCAGAAAATTGTTTCAGCTCTTGTCAGCAAGTTTGAAGAATTTCAGTTATTCCACATCAAGAGAGATTTTAATCAAGTGGCCGATAGTCTAGCCAGTTTAGGCTCCATTATGGCATTCAGAAATGGAGAATCTTGTCGCTCTTTTGAAATTGGCAGACTTAACCAACCTGCTTTCCTTCCAGCGGAACAAGTAAACCAGGCTGAGCAAAGGAAAAAACCTTGGTATTACAACATCAAAACTTTCATAGAAACCGGCGAATTTCCTCCAGAACTCTCAAAGAAAGAGCAGCGAGCAATCCAGCGTATGTTCACTCGATATTTCATTTTGGCCAATGTCCTCTATCGTCGTGGATTCAGCTCAGAGTATTCCAGATGTTTAGATGAAGAAGAAGCCAAAGAAGTCATGCGAGAAGCACACAAAGGCATTTGTGGTGGCCACGTCGGCTACCAAACCCTTGTCAAGCAAATCATAAGAGCAGGGTACTATTGGAAGACTATGCAACAAGACTGCTATCATTATGTGAAGAAGTGTGTGCAATGCCAGATACACGCACCTTCTATTCATGCTCCGACAACTTATTTACAGTCAGTTGTTTCTCCATGGCCGTTCTCCATGTGGGCCTTCGATGTCGTAGGTCCCATCACTCCTTCAGCTTCAAATGGCCACAAATACTTCCTTGTCGCAACAGAATATTTCACCAAGTGGGTAGAAGCCATCACTCTTCGCACAGTTGAAGGCCGACACGTGATCTCTTTCATTCACAAGAGTATCCTGTGCCGTTTCGGCATCCCGCATGACATCGTGTCAAATAATGGCAGTCATTTCAAAAATGAAATAATGAAGATATTCTGCTCAAAGTTCAAGATTTATCATCGTTTCTCTGCCCCATATTATCCTCAAGGAAATGGTCAGGCAGAGGCCACCAACAAGATTTTAATTCGTATCTTGGAGCGAACTGTGGAAACGGGCCGTGACTGGCATGAGAAGATCCACGATGCACTATGGGCCTACCGGACCACTATTCAGTTCCAACGAATGCTACTCCATCAGAACTGGTCTATGGAACAGAAGTAGTGTTGCCGCTACATGTTCAGAAGCCCGCTTTGAAATTCGCATCGCTTCTGCAATTACCTCTTGATCAATATCAGCAACAGCGACTAGTACAGTTAAACTTGCTCGATGAGAGAAGGCTGAAAGCAGCAGAGCATGCTTAATCCTATCGCCAGAGAGTAGCCAGGCAGTATGCGAAGTCTGTCATCGAAAGAAGATTCAAAGTCAATGATTTAGTACTTCGATCCACAACTTATCTCAAGCATCATACCGGCGGGAAATGGTCGCCAAATTGGGAAGGCCCATATGTCGTCAAAGAAGCATTACCCCGCAACTCATACCGGCTCATCAACGCTGATGGGGTAGAATTGCTAGATCCCATTAATGTTTGACACTTGAAAAAGTTCTATACTTGAAACATTTAGTCTCCTCTTGTAATCTTCCCGTTTCCTTCAAATAATGATTCAACTTTCTTTCCTAGTTACACTGGGGCATTTTTTTTTTTTTTAAAAAAAAAAAAAAAATTTGTTCTGTATGCAGGTAGGATAAACAAATTCCTCAGTTCATGCACTTGTGCATTCATGTGCATCAATTCATATTCATTTGCATCCAACTATATTAACAACAATCCAGTCAGTATTGGGATTTCAACAAACAGTCCCATCACAATTTCTAATGATTCAAAATTGGAAGGTAATCACCAATACTGAACTAAAACCCAGTGCTCGAACTGGTATTGTTTCAAAATCCAATGTTTAAACTGGTACATTTTCAAAATCCCAAACTTTTCAAAAAACCGAGTTCCAACTCGGGTTTTATTTCACATCATTTTCTTTTGTTGATCCGGGTTCCGACTCGTGATCTATATATTTTATTCGAGCTCTGACTCGAACTCATCATTCTCCTTTGATCAATCCAAGTCATTTCAACCATCACGGTCTGTCAATTGCTCAAATTTGATATTTTGCCCACTAATTTCCAATTTCAATCTTTGGATCATGCAATTCTCCAATTCCGACCCCTGGGGTCACCCAATTTCCAATTTCAATAACAATTCTCCTTAGAACACATATGTATATGATTGAATCACTGTAATTTTTTTTTGACAACCTTAGAACACATACATGCATGACTGAATCTCTATGATTTTTTTTTGACAGCATTGGAACACACATATACATAATTGAATCACTATGAGAGTTTTTTGACAGCCTTAGAACAAATATATACATGATTGAATCTCTATGAATTTTTTTTGACAGCCTCAGAACACATATATGCAAGATTGAAACACTATGAAATTTTTTTGATAGCCGTAGAACATATATATACTTGATTGTATCACTATGAATTTTTTTGACAGCCTTGGAACACATATATACATGATTGAAACATTACAAAATTTATTTAACAGCATTAGATAACATATATGCATGATTGAATCACTATAAATTTTTTTTGAGATCCTCAAAACACATATATGCATGTTTGAATCACTATGGAATTTTTTTTACAGCCTTAGAACACATATATGCATGATTGAATCACTATGAGATTTTTTTGATACCCTTACAAGACATAGAACACATATGTATTATTGAATCACTATGATTTTTTTTAACAACCTTAGTATATATATATGCATGATTGAATGACTATAAAATTTTTTTGACAACTTTAGAACAAATATATGCATGATTGAATCACTATGAAATTTTTTTGCCAGTCTTAGAGCAATTATATGCAAGATTGCATCACTATAATTTTTTTTTTATAGTCTTTGAACACATATATGCATGATTGAATCACTATGAATTTTTTTGGATAGCCTTAGAACACATGTATGCATGATTGAATCACAATGAAAGTTTTTTGATAGCCTTAAAACACATATATGCAAGACTGAATCACTATGATTTTTTTTTTGACAACCTTAGAACACATATCTGCATGATTGAATCACTTTGAAAATTTTTATACTGCCTTAGAACACATATATACATGATTGAATCACTATAATTTTTTTTGACAGCATTAGAACACAAATATGCAAGATTCAATCAGTGTGAATTTTTTTGACAACCTTAGAACTTATATATGCATGATTGAATCACTATGAATTTTTTTTAACAACCTTAGAACACATATATGCATGATTGAATAACTATGAATTTTTTTGGACATCTTAGAACACATATCTGCATGATTGAATCACCATGAAATTTTTTTGACAACATTAGAACACATATATGCATGATTGAATCACTATAAAATCTTTTTGATAGCCTTAGAATACATATATGCTTGATTGAATCACTATGAAATTTTTTTTATAGCCTTATAACATGTATGTGCATGATGGATTCACTATGATTTTTTTTTTACAGCCATAGAACATATGTACGCATGATTGAAACACTATGAATTTTTTTTGACAGCCTTAGAACACATGTATGCATGATTGCATCACTTTAAAAAAATTTGACAGACTTAGAACACATATATACATGATTGAAACACTATGATTTTTTTTTTACATTCTTAGAACACATATATGCATGATTGAATCAGTATGATTTTGTTTTACATTCTTAGAACACATATATGCATGATTGAATCATAATGAAATTTTTTTGACATCCTTAGAACTCATATATGCAGGATTGAATCACCATGAAATTTTATTGATAGCCTTAGAACACATATATGCATGATTGAATCACTATGAAATTTTTTCGACGGCCTTAGAACACATATAGGCATGATTGAATCACTATAAAATTAATTTGACAGCATTAGAACACATATATGCTTGATTGAATCACTATAAAAAGTTTTTGACAGACTTAGAACACATATATGCATGATTGAATCACTATGATTTTTTTTTTGACCACCTTAGAACACATATATACGTGATTGATTCACAATGATTTTTTTGAACAGCCTTAGAACACATACATGCATGATTGAATCACGATGAATTTATTTTGACAATCATAGAACACATATATTATTCAATCATAGTGATTTTTTTTTTAACACGCTTAGGATACATATATGCATGATTGAATCACTATGAAATTGTTTTGACAACCGTACAATGCATATATGTATTATTGAACAACTATGATTTTTTTTTAACAACCAGAGAATACATATATGCATGAGTGAATCACTATGAAATATTTTTGACAGCCTTAGAACAAATATATGCATGATTGAATAACTATGCCATTATTTTGACAATCGTAGAACACATATATATTATTCAATCATAATGATTTTTTTTAACAACCTTAAGATATATATATATATATATATGCATGATTGAATCACTATGAAATTGTGTGGACAACTGTAGAACACATATATGTACTATAGAATCACTATGAAATTTTTTTAACAACCTTAGGATACATATATCAATGATTGAGTCACTATGATTTTTTTTTGACAGCCTTAAAACAAATATATGCATGATTGAATCACTATGAAATTTTTTGACAGACTTAGAACACATATATGCAGGATTGAATCACTATAAAGTTTTTTTGATAGCCTTAGAACACATATATGCATGATTGAATCACTATGAAATTTTTTTGATTGTCTTATAACACATATGTGCATGATTGAATCACTATGAAATTTTTTTGACAGCCTTAGAACACATATATAAATTATTGAATCACTATAAATTTTTTTTTGCAGCATTAGAACACATATACGCATGATTGAATCACTACAAAATTTTTTTGACAATCTTACATTAAATATCTGCATGATTAAGTCACTATGAAAATTTTTTGACATCCTTAGAACACATATATACATGATTGAATCAATAGAATTTTTTTTTTACAGACTTAGAACACAAATATGCAAGATTGAATCACTGTGATTTTTTTGACAGCCTTAGAACATATATATGCATGATTGAATCACTATAAATTTTTTTGACAGCGTTAAAACATATATATGTATGATTGAATCACTATGATTTTTTTTTTACATTCTTAGAACACATATATGCATTATTGAATCACTATGAATTTTTTTTGACAGCCTTATAACACATATATGCATGATTGAATCACTATAAATTTTGTTTGACAGCCTTAGAACACATATATGCATGATTGAATCACAATGAAATTTTTTTTATAGCCTTAGAACACGTATATGCAAGATTGAATCTCTGTAAAAATGTTTTGACAGCTTTAGAACAGATATATGCAAGATTGAATCACTATGATTTTTTTTTGAGAACCTTAGAACACATATCTGCATGATTGAATCACTTTGAAAATTTTTAGACTGCCTTAGAACACATATATACATGATTGAATCACTATAATTTTTTTTTGACAGCATTAGAACACAAATATGCATGATTCAATCACTATGAATTTTTTTGACAACCTTAGAACATATATATGCATGATTGAATAACTATAAATTTTTTTTAACAGCCTTAGAACACATATATGCATGATTGAATCACTATGAATTTTTTTGGACATCTTAGAACACATATTTGCATGATTGAATCACAATGAATTTTTTTTGACAACACTAGAACACATATATGCATGATTGAATCACTATAAAATCCTTTTGATAGCCTTAGAATACATATATGCTGGATTGAATCACTATGAATTTTTTTTATAGCCTTATAACACGTATGTGCATGATAGAATCACTATGTATTTTTTTTTATAGCCTTAGAACACATGTATGCATGTTTGAATCACTATAAAAAATTTTGACAGACTTAGAACACATATATGCATGATTGAAACACTATGAATTTTTTTTTACATTCCTAGAACACATATATGCATGATTGAATCAATATGATTTTTTCTTTACATTCTTAGAACACATATATGCATGATTGAATCACAATGATTTTTTTTTGACATACTTAGAACTCATATATGCAGGATTGAATCACCATGAAATTTTATTGATAGCCTTAGAACACATATATGCATGATTGAATCACTATGAAATTTTTTCGACTGCCTTAGAACACATATAGGCATGATTGAATCACTATAAAATTATTTTGATATCATTAGAACACATATATGCATGATTGAATCACTATAATTTTTTTTTTGACAGACTTAGAACACATATATGCATGATTGAATCACTATGATTTTTTTTGACAACCTTAGAACACATATATACGTGATTGAATCACAATGTTTTTTTTTAACAGCCTTAGAACTCAAACATGCATGATTGAATCACTACGAATTTATTTTGATAGTCATAGAACACATCTATATTATTCAATCATAGTGATTTTTGTTTAACAAGCTTAGGATACATATATGCATGATTGAATCACTATGAAATTCTTTTGACAACCGTAGAACACATATATGTATTATTGAATCACTATGACATTTTTTTAACAACCATAGGATACATATATGCATGATTGAATCACTACGAAATTTTTTTGACAGCCTTAGAACAAATATATGGATGATCGAATCGCTATGAATTTTTTTTGACAGACTTAGAACACATATATGGAAGATTGAATCACTATAAATTTTTGTTGAGAGACTTAGAACACATACATGCATGATTGAAACACTATGATTTTTTTTTTACATACTTAGAACACATATATGCATGATTGAATCAGTATGAATTTTTTTTTACAGCTATATACTCATATATGCATGATTGAATGACAATGAATTTTTTTTGACATACTTAGAGCACATATATGCCGGATTGAATCACTATAAAATTTTATTGATAGCCTTAGAACACATATATGCATGATTGAATCACTACGAAATTATTTTGACAGCATTAGAACACATATATTCATGATTGTATCACTATAAAAAAAATTTGACAGCCTCAGAACACATATATGCATGATTGAATCACTATGATTTTTTTTTGACAACCTTAGAACACATTTATGAGTGATTAAATCACTATGATTTTTTTTTTAACAGCTTTAGAACACATACATGCATGATTGAATCACTATGAAATTATTTTGACAATCGTAGAACACATATATATTATTCAATCTTTGTGATTTTTTCTAAACAAGCTTATCATACATATATGCATGATTGAATCACTATGAAATTGTTTTGACAACCGTAGAGCACATATATGCATGATTGAATCACTATGAAATTTTTATGATAGCCTTAGAACACATATATTCATGATTGAATCTCTACAAAATTATTTTGACAGCACTAGAACATATATATGCATGATTGTATCACTATAATTTTTTTTTGACAGCCTTAGAACACATATATGCAACATTGAATCACTATGATTTTTTTTGACAACCTTAGAACACATTTATGGGTGATTGAATTACTATGATTTTTTTAACGGCCTTAGAATACATACATGCATGATTGAATCACTATGAAATTATTTTGTCAATCGTAGAACACATATAGATTATTCAATCATAGTGATTTTTTTTTAACAAACTTAGGATGCATATATGCATGATTAAATCACTATGAAATTGTTTTGACAACCGTAGAACACATATATGTATTATTGAATCACAATGAAATTTTTTTAACAACCTTGGGATACATATATGCATCAGTGAATCACTATGAAATTGTTTTGACAACCGTAGAGTACATATATGCATGATTGAATCACTGTGAAATTTTTATGATAGCCTTAGAACACATATATCCATGATTGAATCTCTACAAAATTATTTTGACAGCACTAGAACACATATATGCATGATTGTGTCACTATAAAAAGTTTTTGACAGCCTTAGAACACATATATGCAAGATTGAATCAATATGATTTTTTTTTGACAACCATAGAACACATTTATGCGTGTTTGAATTACTATGATTTTTTTAACGAACTTAGAACACATACATTCATGATTGAATCACTATGAAATTATTTTGTCAATCGTAGAACACATATAGATTATTCAATCATAGTGATTTTTTTTTAACAAGCTCAGGATGCGTATATGCATGATTGAATCACTATGAAATTGTTTTGACAACCGTAGAACACATATATGTATTATTGAATCACTATGAAATTTTTTTAACAACCTTGGGATACATATATGCATCATTGAATCACTATGAAATGTTTTTGACAGCCTTAGAACACATATATGCATGATTGAATCACTATGAAATTTTGGATAGCCTTAGAACACATGTATGCATGATTGAATCACAATGAAAGTTTTTTGATAGCCTTAAAACACATATATGCAAGACTGAATCACTATGATTTTTTTTTTGACAACCTTAGAACACATATCTGCATGATTGAATCACTTTGAAAAATTTTATACTGCCTTAGAACACATATATACATGATTGAATCACTATAATTTTTTTTGACAGCATTAGAACACAAATATGCAAGATTCAATCAGTGTGAATTTTTTTTGACAACCTTAGAACTTATATATGCATGATTGAATAACTATGAATTTTTTTTAACAACCTTAGAACACATATATGCATGATTGAATAACTATGAATTTTTTTGGACATCTTAGAACACATATCTGCATGATTGAATCACCATGAAATTTTTTTGACAACATTAGAACACATATATGCATGATTGAATCACTATAAAAAATTTTTGATAGCCTTAGAATACATATATGCTTGATTGAATCACTATGAAATTTTTTTTATAGCCTTATAACACGTATGTGCATGATGGATTCACTATGATTTTTTTTTGACAGCCTTAGAACATATGTACGCATGATTGAAACACTATGAATTTTTTTTGACAGCCTTAGAACACATGTATGCATGATTGCATCACTTTAAAAAAAATTGACAGACTTAGAACACATATATACATGATTGAAACACTATGAATTTTTTTTTTACATTCTTAGAACACATATATGCATGATTGAATCAGTATGATTTTGTTTTACATTCTTAGAACACATATATGCATGATTGAATCATAATGAATTTTTTTTGACATCCTTAGAACTCATATATGCAGGATTGAATCACCATGAAATTTTATTGATAGCCTTAGAACACATATATGCATGATTGAATCACTATGAAATTTTTTCGACTGCCTTAGAACACATATAGGCATGATTGAATCACTATAAAATTAATTTGACAGCATTAGAACACATATATGCTTGATTGAATCACTATAAAAAGTTTTTGACAGACTTAGAACACATATATAGATGATTGAATCACTATGATTTTTTTTTTGACCACCTTAGAACACATATATACGTGATTGATTCACAATGATTTTTTTGAACAGCCTTAGAACACATACATGCATGATTGAATCACGATGAATTTATTTTGACAATCATAGAACACATATATTATTCAATCATAGTGATTTTTTTTTTAATACGCTTAGGATACATATATGCATGATTGAATCACTATGAAATTGTTTTGACAACTGTACAATGCATATATGTATTATTGAACAACTATGAATTTTTTTTAACAACCAGAGAATACATATATGCATGAGTGAATCACTATGAAATTTTTTTGACAGCCTTAGAACAAATATATGCATGATTGAATAATTATGCCATTATTTTGACAATCGTAGAACACATATATATTATTCAATCATAATGATTTTTTTTAACAACCTTAAGATATATATATGCATGATTGAATCACTATGAAATTGTTTGGACAACTGTAGAACACATATATGTACTATAGAATCACTATGAAATTTTTTTAACAACCTTAGGATACATATATCAATGATTGAGTCACTATGATTTTTTTTTGACAGCCTTAAAACAAATATATGCATGATTGAATCACTATGAAATTTTTTGACAGACTTAGAACACATATATGCAGGATTGAATCACTATAAAGTTTTTTTGATAGCCTTAGAACACATATATGCATGATTGAATCACTATGAAATTTTTTTGATTGTCTTATAACACATATGTGCATGATTGAATCACTATGAAATTTTTTTGACAGCCTTAGAACACATATATAAATTATTGAATCACTATAAATTTTTTTTGGCAGCATTAGAACACATATACGCATGATTGAATCACTACAAAATTTTCTTGACAATCTTACATTAAATATCTGCATGATTAAGTCACTATGAAAATTTTTTGACATCCTTAGAACACATATATACATGATTGAATCAATATAATTTTTTTTTTTACAGACTTAGAACACAAATATGCAAGATTGAATCACTGTGATTTTTTTTGACAGCCTTAGAACATATATATGCATGATTGAATCGCTATAAATTTTTTTGACAGCGTTAAAACATATATATGTATGATTGAATCACTATGATTTTTTTTTACATTCTTAGAACCCATATATGCATTATTGAATCACTATGAAATTTTTTTGACAGCCTTATAACACATATATGCATGATTGAATCACTATAAATTTTGTTTGACAGCCTTAGAATACATATATGCATGATTGAATCACAATGAAATTTTTTTGATAGCCTTAGAACACATATATGCAAGATTGAATCTCTGTAAAAATGTTTTGACAGCTTTAGAACAGATATATGCAAGATTGAATCACTATGATTTTTTTTTGAGAACCTTAGAACACATATCTGCATGATTGAATCACTTTGAAAATTTTTAGACTGCCTTAGAACACATATATACATGATTGAATCACTATAAATTTTTTTTGACAGCATTAGAACACAAATATGCATGATTCAATCACTATGAATTTTTTTGACAACCTTGGAACATATATATGCATGATTGAATAACTATAATTTTTTTTTAACAGCCTTAGAACACATATATGCATGATTTAATCACTATAAATTTTTTTGGACATCTTAGAACACATATCTGCATGATTGAATCACAATGAATTTTTTTTTACAACACTAGAACACATATATGCATGATTGAATCACTATAAAATCCTTTTGATAGCCTTAGAATACATATATGCTGGATTGAATCACTATGAATTTTTTTTATAGCCTTATAACACGTATGTGCATGTTTGAATCACTATAAAAAATTTTGACAGACTTAGAACACATATATGCATGATTGAAACACTATGAATTTTTTTTTACATTCCTAGAACACATATATGCATGATTGAATCAATATGATTTTTTCTTTACATTCTTAGAACACATATATGCTTGATTGAATCACAATGAATTTTTTTTGACATACTTAGAACTCTTATATGTAGGATTGAATCACCATGAAATTTTATTGATAGCCTTAGAACACATATATGCATGATTGAATCACTATGAAATTTTTTCGACTGCCTTAGAACACATATAGGCATGATTGAATCACTATAAAATTATTTTGATAGCATTAGAACACATATATGCATGATTGAATCACTATAATTGTTTTTTTGACAGACTTAGAACACATATATGCATGATTGAATCACTATGATTTTTTTTGACAACCTTAGAACACATATATACGTGATTGAATCACAATGTTTTTTTTTAACAGCCTTAGAACTCAAACATGCATGATTGAATCACTACGAATTTATTTTGATAGTCATAGAACACATCTATATTATTCAATCATAGTGATTTTTGTTTAACAAGCTTAGGATACATATATGCATGATTGAATCACTATGAAATTCTTTTGACAACCGTAGAACACATATATGTATTATTGAATCACTATGAAATTTTTTTAACAACCATAGGATACATATATGCATGATTGAATCACTATGAAATTTTTTTGACAGCCTTAGAACAAATATATGGATGATCGAATCGCTATGAATTTTTTTTGACAGACTTAGAACACATATATGGAAGATTGAATCACTATAAATTTTTGTTGACAGACTTAGAACACATACATGCATGATTGAAACACTATGATTTTTTTTTTACATTCTTAGAACACATATATGCATGATTGAATCAGTATGAATTTTTTTTTACAGCCATATACTCATATATGCATGATTGAATGACAATGATTTTTTTTTGACATACTTATAGCACATATATGCCGGATTGAATCACTATGAAATTTTATTGATAGCCTTAGAACACATATATGCATGATTGAATCACTACGAAATTATTTTGACAGCATTAGAACACATATATTCATGATTGTATCACTATAAAAAAAATTTGACAGCCTTAGAACACATATATGCATGATTGAATCACTATGATTTTTTTTTGACAACCTTAGAACACATTTATGAGTGATTAAATCACTATGATTTTTTTTTAACAGCTTTAGAACACATACATGCATGATTGAATCACTATGAAATTATTTTGACAATCGTAGAACACATATATATTATTCAATCTTAGTGATTTTTTCTAAACAAGCTTATCATACATATATGCATGATTGAATCACTATGAAATTGTTTTGACAACCGTAGAGCACATATATGCATGATTGAATCACTATGAAATTTTTATGATAGCCTTAGAACACATTTATCCATGATTGAATCTCTACAAAATTATTTTGACAGCACTAGAACACATATATGCATGATTGTATCACTATAAAACTTTTTTGACAGCCTTAGAACACATATATGCAACATTGAATCACTATGATTTTTTTGGACAACCTTAGAACACATTTATGGGTGATTGAATTACTATGATTTTTTTAACGGCCTTAGAATACATACATGCAGGATTGAATCACTATGAAATTATTTTGTCAATCGTAGAACACATATAGATTATTCAATCATAGTGATTTTTTTTTAACAAGCTTAGGATGCATATATGCATGATTAAATCACTATGAAATTGTTTTGACAACCGTAGAACACATATATGTATTATTGAATCACTATGAAATTTTTTTAACTACCTTGGGATACATATATGCATCAGTGAATCACTATGAAATTGTTTTGACAACCGTAGAGTACATATATGCATGATTGAATCACTATGAAATTTTTATGATAGCCTTAGAACACATATATCCATGATTGAATCTCTACAAAATTATTTTGACAACACTAGAACACATATATGCATGATTGTGTCACTATAAAAAGTTTTTGACAGCCTTAGAACACATATATGCAAGATTGAATCACTATGATTTTTTTTTGACAACCATAGAACACATTTATGCGTGTTTGAATTACTATGATTTTTTTTAACGGACTTAGAACACATACATTCATGATTGAATCACTATGAAATTATTTTGTCAATCGTAGAACACATATAGATTATTCAATCATAGTGATTTTTTTTTAACAAGCTCAGGATGCATTTATGCATGATTGAATCACTATGAAATTGTTTTGACAACCGTAGAACACATATATGTATTATTGAATCACTATGAAATTTTTTTAACAACCTTGGGATACATATATGCATCATTGAATCACTATGAAATGTTTTTGACAGCCTTAGAACAAATATATGCATGATTGAATCACTATGAAATTTTTTTGATAGACTTAGAACACATATGCCAGATTGAATCACTATAAAAAAATTTTGACAGACTTAGAACACATATATGCATGATTGAAACAGTATGATTTTTTTTTTACATTCCTAGAACACATATATGCATGATTGAATCATTATGAATTTTTTTCTACAGTCGTAGAACACATATATGAATGATTGAATCACAGTGATTTTTTTTTTGACATGCTTAGAACACATATATGCCGGATTGAATCACTATGAAATTTTATTGATAGCGTTAGGAGACATATATGCATGATTGAATCACTACAAAATTTTTTTGACTGCCTTCGAACACATATATACATGACTGAATCACTACAAAATTATTTTGACAGCATTAGAACACATATATGCTAGATTGAATCACTATAAAAAAATTTTGACAGCCTTAGAACACATATATGCATGATTGAATCACTATGATTTTTTTTGACAACCTTAGAACACATTTATGCATGATTGAAACACAATGTTTTTTTTTAACAGCCTTAGAACACATATATGCTTGTTTGAATCACTATGAAATTATTTTGATAATCGTAGAACACATACATTATTCAATCATAATGATTTTTTTTAACAACATCAGGATACATATTTGAATGATTGAATCACTAAGATGTTTTTTGACAGCCTTCAAACAAATATATGCATGATTGAATCACTATGAAATTTCTTTGACCGCATTCGAACACATATATGTAAGATTGAATCACTATGAAAATTTTTTGACAGCCTTAAACACGTATATGAATGATTGAATCACTATGAAATTGTTTTGACAACCGTAGAACACATATGTATTATTGAACCACTATGATTTTTTTTAGCAACCTTAGGATATATATATGCATGATTGAATGACTATAATTTTTTTTTGACAACTTTAGAACAAATATATGCATGATTGAATCACTATGGAATTTTTTTGCCAGTCTTAGAGCACATATATGCAAGATTGCATCACTATAAATTTTTTGTGACAGTCTTTGAACACATATATGCATGATTGAATCACTATGAAATTTTTTTGATAGCCTTAGAACACATATATGCATGATGGAATCACAATGAAAGTTTTTTGATAGCCTTAGAACACATATATGCAAGATTGAATCACTATGATTTTTTTTTTACAACCTTAGAACACATATCTGCATGATTGAATCACTTTGAAAAATTTTAGACTGCCTTACAACACATATATACGTGATTGAATCACTATAATTTTTTTTGACAGCATTAGAACACAAATATGCAAGATTCAATCAGTACGATTTTTTTTTACAATGTTAGAACTTATATATGCATGATTGAATAACTATGAATTTTTTTTAACAACCTTATAACACATATATGCATGATTGAATAACTATGAATTTTTTTGGACATCTTAGAACACATATCTGCATGATTGAATCACCATGAATTTTTTTTGACAACATTAGAACACATATATGCATGATTGAATCACTATAAAATCTTTTTGATAACCTTAGAATACATATATGCTTGATTGAATCACTATGAAATTTTTTTGATAGCCTTATAACACGTATGTGCATGATGGATTCACTATGAATTTTTTTTGACAGCCTTAGAACATATGTACGCAAGATTGAATCACGATGAATTTTTTTTACAGCCTTAGAACACATGTATGCATCATTGCATCACTTTAAAAAATTTTGACAGACTTAGAACACATATATACATGATTGAAACACTATGAATTTTTTTTTACATTCTTAGAACACGTATATGCATGATTGAATCAGTATGCTTTTTTTTTACATTCTTAGAACACATATATGCATGATTGAATCACAATGAATTTTTTTTTACATCCTTAGAACTCATATATGCAGGATTGAATCACCATGAAATTTTATTGATAGCCTTAGAACACATATATGCATGATTGAAGCACTATGAATTTTTTTCGACTGCCTTAGAACACATATAGGCATGATTGAATCACTATAAAATTAATTTGACAGCATTAGAACACATATATGCATGATTGAATCACTATAAAAAGTTTTTGACAGACTTAGAACACATATATGCATGATTGAATCACTATGATTTTTTTTTACCACCTTAGAACACATATATACGTTATTGAATCACAATGATTTTTTTTAACAGCCTTAGAACACATACATGCATGATTGAATCACGATGAATTTATTTTGACAATCATAGAACACATATATTATTCAATCATAGTGATTTTTTTTTTAACAAGCTTAGGATACATATATGCATGATTGAATCACTATGAAATTGTTTTGACAACCGTTGAATGCATATATGTATTATAGAACAACTATGAAATTTTTTTAACAACCATAGAATTCATGTATGCATGATTGAATCACTATGAAATTTTTTTGACAGCCTTAGAACAAATATATGCATGATTGAATCACTATGACATTATTTTGACAATCGTAGAACACATATATATTATTCAATCATAATGATTTTTTTTAACAACCTTAGGATATATATATGCATGATTGAATCACTATGAAATTGTTTGGACAACTGTAGAACACATATATGTGATATAGAATCACTATGAATTTTTTTTAACAACCTTAGGATACATATATGAATGATTGAGTCACTATGAATTTTTTTTGACAGCCTTAAAACACATATATACATGATTGAATCACTATGATTTTTTTTTGACAACCTTAGAACACATTTATGCATGATTGAATCACAATGATTTTTTTTTAACAGCCTTAGAACACATATATGCATGTTTGAATCACTATGAAATTAATTTGAGAATCGTAGAACACACATATATTATTCAATCATAATGATTTTTTTTAACAACCTCAGGATACATATTTGAATGATTGAATCACTATGATTTTTTTTTACAGCCTTTGAACAAATATATGCATGATTGAATCACTATGAAATTTTTTTGACCGCATTCAAACACATATATGCAAGATTGAATCACTATGAAATTTTTTTGACAGCCTTAGAACACGTATATGAATGATTGAATCACTATGAAATTGTTTTGACAACCATAGAACACATATGTATTATTGAATTACTATAATTTTTTTTAACAAGCTTAGGATATATATATGCATGATTGAATGACTATAAATTTTTTTTGACAACTTTAGAACAAATATATGCATGATTGAATCACTATGAATTTTTTTTGCCAGTCTTAGAGCACATATATGCAAGATTGCATCACTATAATTTTTTTTGACAGTCTTTGGACACATATATGCATGATTGAATCACTATGAAATTCTTTTGATAGCCTTAGAACACATATATGCATGATTGAATCACTATGCAATTTTTTTGACAGCCTTAGAACACATATGAATGATTGAATCACTATAAATTTTTTTTTACAGCATTAGAACACATATATGCTTGATTGAATTACTATAATATTTTTTGACAACCTTAGAACACATATCTGCATGATTGAATAACTATGAAATTTTTTTGACACCCTTAAAACACATATATGCATAATTGAATCACTATAGATTTTTTTTGACAACCTTAGAACAAATATATGCATGATTGAATCACTATGATTTTTTTTGATAGCCTTAGAACACACATATGCATGATTGAATCACTATAAATTTTTTTTGACAACCTTAGAATACATGTATGCAAGTTTGAATGACTATGATTTTTTTTTACAGCCTTAGAACATATATATGCATGATCTAATGAGTACACTTTTTTTTGACAACATTAGGACACTTATATGAATGATTAAATCACTATAAAATTTTTTTGACAACCTTTGAACACATATCTGCATGACTGAATCAATCTGATTTTTTTTATAGCCTTAGAACACATATATGCATGATTGAATCACATTGATTTTTTTTTACATCCTTAGAACACATATATGCATGATTGAATTACCATGATTTTTTTTTGATAGCCATACAACACATAAATGCACGATTGAATCACTAAGAAAAAATTTTGACAGCCTTAGAACACATATATGCATGATAGAATCACTACAAAATTGTTTTGACATCATTAGAACATATATATACATGATTGAATCAATATAAATTTTTTTTGACAGACGTAGAACACATTTCTCCATGATTGAATCACTATGAATTTTTTTTGACATCCTTAGAACACATATATGCAGGATTGAATCACCATGAAATTTTATTGATAGACTTACAACACATATATGCAGGATTGAATCACTATGATATTTTTTTGATAGCCTTAGAACACATATATGCATGATTGAATCACTATGAAATTATTTTGATACAATTAGAACACATATATGCATGATTGTATCACTATAAAAAAATTTTGACAGCCTTGGAACACATATATGCATGATTGAATCAGTATGATTTTTTTTAACAACCTAAGAACAGATTTATGCGTGATTGAATCACTATGATTTTTTTTAACAGCCTTAGAAGACATACATGCATGATTGAATGACTATGAATTTATTTTGACAATCATAGAACACATGTATATTATTCAATCATCGTGATTTTTTTTTAACAAGCTTAGGTTACATATATGCATGAATGAATCACTATGAAATTGTTTTGACAAACGTAGAACACATATATGTATTATTGAATCACTATGAATTTTTTTTAACAACCTTAGTATACATATATGCATGATTGAATCACTATGAAATTTTTTTGACAGACTTAGAACAAATATATGCATGATTGAATCACTATGAAATTTTTTTGACAGACTTAGAACACATATATGCAAGATTGAATCATTATAAATTTTATTTGACAGCCTTAGAACACACATATGCATGATTGAATCACTATGAATTTTTTTTATGGCCTTAGAACATATATATGCGTAATTGAATCACTATGAATTTTTTTTGATAGCCTTAGAAAACATATATGCATGATTGAATAACAATGAAATTGTTTTTAGAGCCTTAGAACACATATACGCATGATTGAGTCACTCTAAAATATTTTTTGACAACCGTAGAACACAGATATTTATTATTGAATCACTAAGATTTTTTTTTTACCGCCTTAGAATATATGCATGATTGCATCGCTATGAAATTTTTTTGATAGCCTTATAACACATATTTGCTTGAATGAATCATTATGATATTTTTTTGACAGCCGTAGAACACATATATGCAAGATTGAATCTCTATAATTTTTTTTTGACAACATTAGAACACATATATGCATGATTGAATGACTATGAATTATTTTTGACAACCTTAGAACACATATCTGCCTGATTGAATCAGTATGAATTTGTTTTACAGCCTTTGAACACATATATACATGATTGAATGGCTATGAAATTTTTATGAGAGCTTTAGAACACATATATGTAAGACTGAATCACTATGACATTTCTTGACAGCCTTATAACACATATATGAATGATTGAATCCCTATGAATTTTTTTTGACAGCTTTAAAACACATATATGCATGATTGAATTGCTATGATTTTTTTTTTACTGCCATAGACAACATATATGCATGATTTAATCACTTCAAATTTTTTTTCACAGCATTAGAACATACATATTCATGATTAAATCATTATAATTTTTTTTATAGCCTTAGAACACATATCTACATGATTGAATCACTATAAAAAAAATTTGACTGCCTTACAACACATATATGCATGATTGAATCATTATGATTTTTTTTGTCAGCCTTAGAACACATATATGCAAGATTGAATCACTATGAAAATTTTTTGACAACCTTAAAACAAATATATGCATGATTGAATCACTATGAAATATTTTTGACAGCCTTAGAACACATATATGCACGATTGAGTCACTATGAAATTTTTTTGATAGCTTAAAACACATACATGCATGATTAAATCACTATGAAATTTTTTTGACAGCCTGAGAACACATATATGCATGATTGAAGACATATCTACATGATTGAATCACTATAAAAAAAAATTGACAGCCTTAAAACACATACATGCATGATTGAATCACTATGAAATTTTTTTGACAGCCTTAGAACAAGTATATGCCTGATTGAATCACTATGAT